>NC_092338.1:115707500-116013750 GCF_046630445.1 Rutidosis leptorrhynchoides
CTGTTTTTTTTTTTTAAATGGGTTCAATGGTGTTGATTTTAGTTCATTTGAAACAGAAAGCCAGACTGGAGGATAACCATAAATAAATGGGTATGGGTGGTGGTGTTCAATGGTTGTTTGTGGTGATAGTAATTTATGGTGATTGAAGAAGGGGTTTTATGGTGGGTTTTCTACTGCGAAATAGTGACATTCGAGCAGGAACAGAAGGACATAGCAGTGGTTTGTTACGGTTCATCTTCTCCTTCGATTCATTATCGTGAGTTTTCATATTATCAATGTTACTTCAATAGTTGCAGTGGTGTTGGTTGTGAAACTAAATTAGAAACATAAAATTGGTGGGTTTTTAAATATCGAATAGAAACAGAAAGACAGTGATAGTATAGCAGCTTGGTTGGTGTTTATGGAACTGTAGATGGTGTTTTGTCATGTTGATGATGGTTGTGAAAGTTATTGATGGAAGTGATCAAGGTTGACAGTTTCACGATCATAAACTTAAACAAAGGATAGAAAACATAAGGTGATGGTCTTTGAGTTCGATGTGGAAGTGGGTTTAAAGAGGGTAGTTCTTGCTTCGAATGAAAAACAATAGAAATCATAGTTCAGAAAGATTAGTGGTGTTGCTAAACAAGATGATGAAGTGATTTTCGAAATAGAGAGATAGATGGTTTCAAGTTGTTGATTGAGTGATACATGTATCTCTTGTATATATTTATGATAGTAATATAATAATAAAAATCAAGTAGTAACAATTACAATAATATCTAACAAATCTAAACTGTACAAATAGTAATCTCATGAATTGAGATGTGAGTTGACAAGAAACAGAATACACAGTAATTTAAATAATCTCATGACTACTTTTGGCTATATATTACCGACACTTAGATATTTTTACTTCGCGGAGTGCTATATCGTGTCCATTACTAAACAGTTGACGTATGAAAGTGTTCCTAAAAATCCCAAAATTTTAGATTAAATATATTTAATTATTTCACTCATTACATGTTTGAAACCAGATCAAAAAGGTGTGTCTAATACTTATTCTTAATTCCAAGTAATCTGTACGGAGTATTAAAACTCAACTCTTCAAAGTAAAAATATTTTTAATGATCCCAAATTTTATATATCTTAATTAGGGATCATCGTTTATCTTTTTTAAAATCACATAAGTTGGAATTAAGTTTATCTAAATAATAATCGAATGATCAACGAGGGTTACAATCATTTAATAATTTCATTTAATATACATTATATATATAGACCCATTTTATTAATAATTTTATTATTTCATATAATATTTTACATCTTTAATTCTAATAATTAAATCGTATTTTATTTCAAATTATCATATATATATATATATATATATATATATATATATATATATATATATATATATATATATATATATACATACATACATATACATATTTATTTACAAGTAATTGTTCGTGAATCGTCGAGAATGGTCGAAGGTTAATTTAATATATAAAATAGTTCAAAAATTTTGAGACTCAATCTAACAGACTTTGCTTATCGTGTCAGAATTATGAAATCGTATCGTGAGTTTGGTTCAAAATTAGTCGAAATTTTCCGGGTCGTGACACTATATATATTATTTGGAATCACCATAGACACTCTATATGCAGTAATGATCGAGTTCTCTATACAAGGTTGAGGTTGATTCTACAATAATATATATAGTTTGAGTTGTGATCGAGTCTGAGAGGTATACGGGTCACGACACGTATTAATTAATTCGTATATTATATATTAAACTATATATGAATTATTGGACTGTTACTGTGGACTATCGACTGTGGACTAATGACATTGGACAATTAAAATGAATTAAAATATTGATTATAACATATGAAACTAAATATTTCTTCAAGATTGCCACTTGATTTCATCTTAAACCTCATTGTATCTCGACGATTACAATCAGCGTTCAAATCTATCATGATTCTTAAAAACACCTCAATCGAGAGGATAAACCAACCGCACTTCATCTATGGAAGAAAAGATTGATGCATATAGTTATGCACCTGAAAAACCCTCGAAAACTGAGTAAACGTGTGACACGTATCTGTTCTAGTTCCTTTGACATTGTTATTACCGAAGATCGTTTTGCAATCCCTTTCCAAAGTAGCTAATTTTGTCACAGCTACAGCAAGTCAACTCTGACTTTTCATCCGAGACAACTTTATTATAACCGCAATATATATGCGTACTCTTTATTGTTACTGGGGAACCTTTTATATTCCACAATATTACCATCAGCGATTAATCATTCTAAAAACACAATTCTCCTGAAACTACCTCGGTTTGATAACCGATGACCCAGATCAGTTAACTTTAAAAATGCTGACGAAGCAGCATGTTGTAGATGATCTTAATGGCCAAAAGTTTGATGATAAAGAAAGGAGTGTTAGGAACGCTCAATAGAAAATTTAGTACCGAAAAGCGGATTATGTGAAACTATGAAGAAAGCCGTGGACAAATCACAAAGAATAAGTTAACCTTCAAAGAATCCAAATGATTCTGTGCCTGCTGAAATCGTTAGCAAACATCTTATTTCTCATTCTAAACCTTCACAGATAAACCTTCTTCATCATCCATTGATATTAGAAATTCTAAGATATTCTCGTATGTTCTATTATAAATATCCTCCATATTTCTGGCAATATTTTCACAACTATTCTTATCTGAGATCATTTATCTCTCCGTAATATCTGCAACATAAAAGAAACTGTGTTAGTTTCTAAATTCTGAAACCTTCGAGTTTAAAATATGAATGTTTTGAAGTTGTGTTGGGAACTGAAGCATGGATTAGTATAATATAATGACACTTGATCAACGTCATTATATTACAGTAAGTCATGCTGAGTTTCTAATGAAGCATGATGATTCACAGTACCGTCATCATGTGCCATTTACACGACTCTTAAATTCTATCTAATCTCTAAACATATCAAGAGAATATTTTTCTGGATGACTCGGTCTTCTCCAGGGTATTCTGGTAATTTAACAAATAAAAATCGTTCTATTACCATTTTCTTCTTAGAGCATTAGCTATGTTCATTCTGAATTTCATATCTACGAATTCCGGACCATAACTAGCTTGACTCGAAGTCGGGAAGAGAAAACGAAAGCATGAAGCTCCGAAAAATAATGAAGAATATAAACTTCGATAATAACCCCAAAATTACAAACCGTGTATATCGATACAGATAGCAATATAGAGACACGGGAGAATTAGAAACACTATAAACACAAGAGTATAGTAGAAGTAAATAGATTCTTCTGGTGGTAGATGAAAAAAAAGAATGACAGATATAAAAGTTAGGAGTATATCAAGAATCAGGACTGGATGGAGCATATTGATGAATGCTTTAAAGTAAGAATCAAGGGAGAAAGAATAGAAGGTGTGAGTCGTGGAAAATAAGGAAACGAAGGGATGAATTTATAGTGAAATATCCGACAGAGCAATCGAAACAGATTATTGCATATAATCAAAGAAGATCCTGATTTCCTTAATCACCAAAGAACCAAATCTTATTATGTAAGATTCTCTTTAAATTCCTTAAATCCCAGAAATCAATCATAACTACGTCATCGGTTAAGACGAATATATTTTACTCATCTCACTCTTTTACGATAGTCTCATTTATATTCTTCGCATAATCGAATCGTTTTATCTACATTACTCAATGATGATAAAACTCCATTATCACCTTATATTTGTCATGAAAACCTTCTTATTGTTATCCATAACAACCTCTATCAAATTTCGGGGACGAAATTTCTTTAACGGGTAGGTACTGTAATGACCCGGAATTATCCGACCAAATTATACTTATGAGATTAATATTTACATAAATTAAACCATACCAACATGATAAGCAATCCAAATTGTTGAGACTTGTGTTTTTGAAAAGAGTTTTACACAACGTTTGACCGTCCAATATGACCGATGATATCACGAACTATATAACATACGATAATTATACGTTTGTGTATATATATGTATTTATATATATTTAACATGATCTAAGGATGGTTTAACATCTCATTGTGTACTAATGACAATGAGTTATAAGAATATTTTGAAACTACTAACTTAAGTTTTCAAAACGATAACTATGCGTAACATTCTTTGATATATATACTTATAATCTATAATGCTTATACATGTATCGTATATATAATGTATTTAATCACTTTTAAGGACTTAAATACATAAAACAATATAAGTATATTCACAAAAGATAGCTATATTTGAATTCTAGTTCTGTTTACTCAAGATTTCTATACGTATATCTAGGGTATATGTACCCGTATAATACCCAGCTTCTATACGTATTTAATATTGGTATATACACATCAAATCAACATCCTAATCAACATTATTACTGCCCTAGATATGAGGTAACTAGAATTTGTCAAGTAGTATGAATTATTAGTAAGAAAACAAAATTTGGAATCCTTTTCTTTCTTTATAAACTAAAAACGTTTTTATAAATGAACACCATTTCTTCACTCCATTTTCTCATACCTACACCCTCATTTCTCTCTCAAAATACTCCTAACTTCATACTTGATCATCTCCAAGCATTTTCCCCATCATTTAGCTTCAATTACAAGCCTTAAACACCATAAGAAAACTCTTTCAAGAACATATCAAAATAACCACCCATTTAAAGAAGTTTACTTCCAACCTTTTGATCTAACTCCACCACTCTTTGATTCCAAGATTATTTCTTATCTTTTGCAGTAACTTTGTCCAAGTAACTTGAGGTAGTAACCTTGTTCATAATCTTATTCAATTCATATTCATATAGCTATCTTATTTTGTGGTATAAAATTTTAACAACAAGAACATAGTTTGAATGATTTCAAACTTGTTCGCAAACTAAATAGATCCTTCTAACTTGACTTTTAAAACACTTCAAGACCTGTAATATATCATAATGATATGCTAACCTAACAAGATATAACTTGGTTTTACAAAGAACATCTTAAAAACTGAATCTACGTCGTCGGAGTGCAGCCGGGGGCTGTTTTGGGTTGGATAATTAAAAACCATCTTGAACTTTGAATTGGAAGTTCATGTTCTGGAAAAATGATATTTCTTATGAATATGTTAATACATAAAAATTTTATGGTTTAACTCAAAGTGTAAGTATTTTTAGAAAAATGATCATTGAATGTTGTTTTTATGATGGAAAATGATCACTTTCATAAGTTTCACCAAAGTTTGACCTATAACCTATGATTTCGAATACAAACTAAGGTATTTTCAATTCATATTCTTAAAATTTGACTCGATCCAAGGAAGTGGCAAGTTGAACCAATAAAAATGGAGTTGTAATGAAGAAACTACGACTAAAACAAGATTGGGTATCCGAAGCTAGTTTAGCTACGAAAATATTTGGAGAAAAAGTAAATTAATCATATCTTTTCTAATTAATATGATATTTTATATATAATTACTTATGAGTTGATTTTATATATTTCAGGACCACCCGTAAACAACACGAGAAGATTAATCATAAGACCTCATGATTGTACGCAACACGTCATTTGACAACACGGTACTTTATGTACGCAACACGTCATTTGAAAACATGGTACCATGGGTCGAGATTAATTCTGATCAATACGAATACGATGTGGTCTTTATTTATTTTATTTAAGCAACTAATTGTGGACCACTAACATCGAACTGCTAACTACGGACTAAGAAAATATTAAAAGTATTAAAAGTATATATATATGTAACGATTACTTAAAAAGAAAATATGTTGATATATTATATATATGGTTAGGTTCGTGATATCTATCGGAGACCAAGTCCAATTAAATACCTTCAAGGCAAAAGTGAGTTTCATTTGCTCCCTTTTTAATTGCTTTTGCAATATATATTTTTGGGCTGAGAATACATGCGCTGCTTTTATAAATGTTTACAAAATAGACACAAGTACTTAAAAATATATTCTACGTTGAGTTGTACCACTGGCATATTTCCCTGTAGCTTGGTAACCACTATTTACATGGGTATTGTAAACGCGAATCCTGTTGATAGATCTATCGGGCTTGACAACCCTAACCGGACTGGACGACTAGTATTTAACGGTTGCACAGTACTTCGTTTTGGTTACTACACTTGGTACGGTGTAGTGAGATTTCATAATAAAGGGAATATGCGACGTTGATTAAATGTTAAGTATGGTTACCAAGTGCTCAACCACTTAGAATGCTTTACATACACTTGCGAGTGTATTATGTTTATGATTATGAAATCTTGTGGTCTATTAACATATTGAAATGATTGTTATGATAAACCTATGAACTCACCAACCTTTTGGTTGACACTTTAAAGCATGTTTATTCTCAGGTACGAATTAAGTCTTTCGCTGTGCATTTGCTCAATATAAGGACATTACTTGGAGTCGATCATCGCAATGGGACCAAATGTTTATGACTTCGTCCAGGTAGATTAGGACGGGTCCTTTCACAGTGATTCTGGTAATTTGATAAATCAAATCGTGCTAATACATTAGTTCTTATTTAGAACACGATGTTTATTCAAAATTCCATACTTACGAATTCTGGACCATTACTCGCTTTACTAGGGGTCGGGAGAATAATAAAAAGGCAAAGAGCTCCAAAATATAAGAGAAAATATAAAGCCCAACAACAACACCGAAATTACAAACCGTGGATATCAGTGCGTATAGCAATATAAAGACACGGGAGGATTATAAATACAATAATCCCCAAAGCATAGTAGAAATAAACGGATTCCTCCGGTGGAAGTTGGAAAAGGAGAATGATTGTTGCGATGATCAGGATAAGGACAAGGATCAGAACTGGATTAAGCATTTCACGATCTTTTGAATTTGGGAATTGAGTATTGAAGTGGTGAAGATTAATGGAACGGAAAAGGTAAAATTTATAGTGAAAATATCAGACAGAGTAATCGAGGCAGATCACCGTATTTAATTATATAGATCTTAATCTCCTTATTCGCCGAAGAATCAAATCTCTTAGATTTCGAAGATTTTCTTTAAATCCCTTGAATTCCGGAATTCAATTGCGACTACTTCAAAAGTTATGGAAAATCTCCATTTCTTCATCTCGATCTTTTGTGATAACTTCATTCATACGTTTTGATTAATCGAATCATTTTATCCATGTTATTCAATGATAATAAAACTCTATATATTAACTCATATTCATCATGCAAACATTTTTATTGTAAACCATGACCACCTCCCTTAAATTTCGGGACGAAATTTCTTTAACGGGTAGGTACTGTGATGACCCGGGAATTTCCGACTAAATTTAAACTTAATCTTTATATGATTTCGATACGATAAGCAAAGTATGTAATGTTGAGTCTAGAAAAATTTTGAAACGATGTTCATATATTAAATTACACTTCGACTGTTCTCAACGATTCATGAACAACTATTTGTAAATAGATATGTGTGTATGTGTGTGTGTGTATATATATATATATATATATATATATATATATATATGTAAATATTAATTGGAAATATAAATTGAAATATTATATGAAGTAATTGATAGAATTAATAATGTAAAATAAAATAATATATGTTAATTATTATCTATATATGTAAATGAAGTATATTGAATATATATAGTTCTGAATTTATTTTGTAAGCGAAAATAACGCTCAATTGTCATTCGATCGATATTAAGTAAGTTAAAGTCAAACTTATATTATTTTAAAATAAACGGTAATCCGAAAATAAGTTATATAAATTATAGTTTTAATAAAAGTATATTTAAGACCTAATTATTAAATTTTAACATTTTTTTATATTTGACCTAGGATTGAGTACTAATAATTGGGTTAATTTTTATTTAATCATTTAATAACAAATTTTATGCAATAATGATTAGAATAAATATTTAGGTATTATCGTCAAGAATCATTATTATTATTATCATTATTATAGATTATCATTACTATTATTATAAAAATAATATAATTTATTAATATGATTAATAATAATATTATTATTAACATTATCATTATTATTATCATTGTTATTAATATTATTATTATTATTATAATTAATATTAATATTAATTGTATTATTATTTTGTTATTATTAATAGTATTCAGGCTGTATTATTGGTAATGTATTTATATTTATTAATTATCAATTATCAATTATTAAATATAATATATAATATCAAATAATGATTTGATCTTGTTATACATCAACATCAACTTTCCATTCTTTTCTTTGTGAAATTTTGTCGATTAACTAGAATCAAATTTTGCATGATCTGTAAAGTAGAAAATTACTGTATAATCAAATATCTTATCGTGTTTTAAAGATTCGCATTAACATTGTTTTCCTCCTTTCTGTTTAAGATTCAACCACTACATATATGCATATATAAGTTACACATATGGAAGAAATAATATACATATAGATGCAAAAACCTTTCTCTTCTCCTAAACCACCAACACCGTGAATCAAGATCAAACTCCACCACTCGTAGCTCCACCATAAGCAACTAGCAAACTTCATGCTCACTTCTACTAGGGTACGTGTTCTATATTATTTCTTTCCTCTCGTTAAACTGCATATATCTCAAATCGTTACCCACGAACTCCATCACAAAACCACCTTCCACCTTGAATTAAACACCACCACAACTCCTTACTATAACCTGAAATTTCTGCTGCACCGATTGTTTCTATTAAAATGGCCAAGCAAATGATGATATATAATGAGGTAATGCGTAATGATATCTAAGAGTATGTTTACTCCTATGGTGGGCCGAAACATTATCACTTGTTATTATAGTAATAGAATTAATAAAGAAAAAGTATCGATAATGCCCATTATGATTAAGAGACATTTGTACATTAATGTAAAGTGGCCAACAATGTGTAACTTTCTTTTTGAGGTGGAGGCAATCGAGTGATGTAGAACCAATCTCGGTTCAATTGTGTACGTAAAACCCCACCACTACAAAAATCTATCTTGCAATTTGATCATGATATTATTATTTTACTACTACTACAGTCTGTTAGCGTGTGACCAGCATACTGTTTCCTACTGCTTCGTAAACATATCTGTACACTGAAGTCCTTTATTTATTTGATAGAACTTGGGCCAAATTAAACTTGAATCAGGCTTTTAGTGGGTTTGTTTTGTTGGGCTTGGACATGAATTAAGGATGAAGGAAACTTTAAGCCCATCTGCTTCTTACATAGGTAAACCATGAGTAACGATGTAATGAAAAGGGTAACAGATGATGACGAGAATATAAAAGTGACGATAAATAGTGACTATCGTGAGGTTGGAGATGATAAGATGACGATGCTTAATGATCGTTCTGTGATGATGAGATGATTTCATGGTAATAAAAATGATGGTGATTAACGAACCTGAATGAAGGTGATGAAAGATGTTAAGATGATGATGATGATAATTTTAGAACGATGATGATGCATTTTTTATGATATGATAATTATGATGATAGTATTACGAGCATAAAGAATGAAGAGATGATAATTAGGGTTATATGGTCATTTAATTTTAGAAGGAGAATAAAATAGCAAACTGATAGACATTCGAGATATATAGATACAAGATGCGTTCTAAATCAGAAAAACGAAAACAGACAGATGGTTTAGGGGTGTTTTCTTGGAACGAGAGGTCGCGAGTTCGAGCCTGGACGGAGGCACTTTATGTTCCTTATTTATTTTGAAGCTTTTACTCTTGAGGTAGTTTTATTTTAAAAACTAATTATTATCATTATTATTGATATAATTTTAGTTACTACTATTGTTATTAGTATTGTTATCATTAGTTATAATTGTTATTATTAGTAAGGCTAAAATAAATGTTAGTTATTATTATAAATATAATTACAATTATGAATAATATTAATATTATTATAATTTTATTACCATGTAACATCATTAAACATTATTAGTGTAATTATTACTAGTATTAGTAATATTGATATAGGTAATATTATGATTAAGATTATCATTATTATTATTTTAACAACAATATTATTATTTATATATTATTATTGTTATTATTATTGTAAAATAAAACAACTTTTTATTTATTATTATTATCAGGACTATTTTATCATATATCTATTAGTTATATAAAAATCGTAATTACCACATATAATATAACTATATTAATACTTTATTATAATAAATATTAATAAATGTAATTAATTAGGTTATTAATGAAACACATAATTAAAATAACAATTAAATCACTAATGATATATATAAATTGGTTTGATTACAATTATGTGTGTTAATATATATATATAAATAATATAGGTTCGTGAATCTGAGGCCAACTCTGCATTGTTCAGATTGTTTAATGACGTCATATGTATTTTTACTACAAAATACATTAGGTGAGTTTTAATTGCTCCCTTTTTAAATGCTTTTGCAATATATATATTTTTGGGACTGAGAATACATGCGCTGCTTTATAAATGTTTGACAAAATAGACACAAGTACTTAAAACTACATTCTATGGCTGGATTATTAAACCGAATATGCCCCTTTTTAGTCTGGTAATCTAAGAATTAGGGAACAGACACCCTAATTGACGCGAACTCTAAAGATAGATCTATCGGGCCTAACAAGCCCCATCCAAAGTACCGGATGCTTTAGTACTTCGAAATTTATATCATGTCCGAAGGAGGATCCCGGAATGATGGGGATATTCTTATATACATATTGTGAATGTCGGTTACCAGGTGTTCAATCCATATGAATGATATTTTTGTCTCTATGCATGGGACGTATGTTTATGAGAAATGGAAATATGAAATCTTGTGGTCTATTAAAATTATGAAATGATTATTTATGTTAAACTAATGAACTCACCAACCTTTTGGTTGACACTTTAAAGCATGTTTATTCTCAGGTATGAAAGAAATCTTCCGCTGTGCATTTTCTCACCTTAGAGATATTACTTGGAGTCATTCATGACATATTTCAAAAAACGTTGCATTCGAGTCGTTGAGTTCATCAAGATTATTATTAAGTCAATTATAGTTAGATATATTATGAAATGGTATGCATGCCGTCAACTTTCAATGAAATGAAGAATTGTCTTTTCAAAAACGAATGCAATGTTTGTAAAATGTATCATATAGAGGTCAAGTACCTCGCGATGTAATTAACTGTTGTGAAACGTTTATATTCGATATGGACTTCGTCCGGATGGATTAGGACGGGTCTTCACATTGTGACTGTTATAAAAGTTAAAATAAAGTATCTAGATGAGTTCCTCTCATCAATACATTAATTTTAGACATGTCGTTTCGATTCCCGGAGCTCTAGATATGATCAAAGTGGTATTTTGTTAAGATTGAAATGTGATTTTGGTATGAACCAGGTTTGGTCCGACTTTGTGACCATATTTGGTGACTTTAGGGTGTGGTAGTGTGTTGAGATTAATGGTGGGACGAACTTTCATGTTCGGGTCATCTAAATTCGAGCCACGAATCACCCGTTACGTCTAAAACACAATTTTGGTTGAATTAAAGTTTTAAGTGGTGTCATGGCTGATCACCACAACTGGTGGCCTATTCTTGGTGTGTTCTTGAGTGTACCAAAGTGTCGGGTGGTTTGATTAGGTGGACATATATGTAAGGCTCGCCGAAAAATGACACCCGGGGCTCAAGATACAACCCGATGAACTTTTGATTTAAAACTTATGATTACTAATTAAACTTATGATATAAATAATGAATTTCATTATCATTTAATTACTTATGATATAAAAAGTAATTATTATAATTTAAGACTTATGATATATATTTATTATATCATTTAATTATTACTTATGATTTAATTAAACATTTTAATTAAACTTATGATTAATAATAATTTTATTATTAATGGAAAAAACTTATGATAAGTATTAAACTTATATTATAAGATTATTATTATAAGACTTATAATAAGGATTAATTAATTATTTAATTATTATAAGGCTTAGTTATAATTTAATTATAATTTAATTATTAAATACTTATGATTTAATAATTATAATTAGAAACTTATGTTATGATATGATTTAAAATTTATTATTAATTAATAATACTTATATTATGACTAATATTTAATTAATTAATTAAATACTTATGTTATATTAATTATATCATTTAAACTTATATTAACTTTAATAATTCATTTTAATTTAATTAAACTTATGTTATGAAATAATTGGACATATTTAAATATAATAAATATTATAACTTACATTATTATTACAACTTACACTTTTAAAATTAACGTTGACCATGTTTGACCAAGGTTGACTTTTAAGTTGACTTTCGATTGACTTTGACTTTCAGTTGACTTTTGTTGACTTTCTAATTAAGAAAACTTTCCTAACTTATAAACTTTCCTAAAATAGCAACTTTCTAAATTTAGAAACTTTCCAAAAATAGAAACTTTCCAAAAATAGAAACTTTCCAAAAATGGAAACCTGCTAAAAATAGAAACTTTCTAAAAATAGAAAGTGTGTATCCGTAAGCTGTTCCGATCAAACCGATGCATATTGAGTATTGTTCTATGACTACTTGCAACATATACAATAGCTATCATACTAAGACTTGACCTAAGTTAGTTATTTATATCGACATGTTTTATTTATAGGTCGGCGTTGTGATCATTCCTGATCACTGTACTCATTTGCTGTTCGCTTATTTGTGTTGGTTACTTCGTTACTATTAAGGTGAGTTATAGTCCCGTTTTTACATACTTTTCAAAGTATATTTTTGGGATGTGATTACATGCATTTTATTTTACGTTTAGACACAAGTGACAATTAAATTTAAATTATTCATTGTAAGTTGGACAAAAATATTCCCTAGTCTGGTAACTGTAATCATTGGTTTCTACCTGTGAACGCGAATCCTACGGATAGATCTATCGGGTTTGACAACCCCATTTCGAGCTAGTCGCGCTAGCAATTTATAATCGGAATGTTTAGTACTTCGTATTTTGTTGTAGATACACTGTCCAGTGTATATTATTATTGTGTTTGGCAAGGGTAAATAAAGGGTTAAGTGGTTACCAGGTGGCTCATTGATAATGGAATAATGTTTAATATTTTCTAACATTTTTAAATCTTGTGGTCTAAAGTTTATTCAATTATTTAAACCTATAATTCACTAAACCTTTGTGTTGACAGTTTACTCGCATGTTTTCACAGGTACTTGAGTTTATGTGATGCTTCCGCTATTTTTAGAAAAGTCTGCATGCATTGGGCAGATGTTAATGAAACAATTTATGAAACTTAAGCTTGCATTCTATTTTTAGATAATTTAAACTTGTGGTTTGTTGACAATGTTTTATGTCAACTTTGGTTAATTAATATGTTGGGTTACTTTTAAACTACATATTTTGGTATGCTTTCCTTTTTGGGAAACTTTTGAAATAAAAGAATGCAATGCCGTTTGTTAAATTCATTTAAGTTCGATCAAGCTGTGGGACCAAGTGACGGAGCCGTTAAGTATTTTGATGGGGCCATCACAGTTGGTATCAGAGCTCTGGTAGTAGGGAACTAGGCGGTCTTAATGTGGTCAACCCGTGGTTCTTAGGGTGCATTGGAGTCTAGTCTACAGCCCGACCCTTTTGCTATAGCATTATTATGCATTTCATTTCATATGAGATATATCATAAGCATTTATTTCTATTTGGTATATGGTTTGTGGTTTTACTGTTTGCAGATGTCGACTTCGAGCAACAACTCCGTTCGTGCTCATGCTCCTTTGGCTGCTGAAGAAAGCCGTGCTGATCAACCTTTGATCGATGATCCCGTTCACTACTACTTTTCCACTCTCACTCACATGAACAGAGCTTACACTGACAAGACACGTATTAACGCGCTTAGTGATTGTATGCGTACTTTGCCACATAACGAGATGATGGACCAGATTCGAGCTAGTATGGATTCGTTTGTTAGCTTTAAGAACAATGTTGGGTTCAAGAATCGTAAGCATAACCGTGAAGTTGATGCTAGGTTCAAGGCTCTCGAGAGCACAGTTCGTGGTTTGAAGGCAGAGTTGGAAGAAGTGAAAGGAAAGTTGCGAAAGTATGAGCCTCCTGCCAAGACTCATGCCGGCCCAGCTTATCACACCCGCTCTAAGCAGATGTGATATGATGATTCATGATTGATTACTTATATCATAAGACTTAATGTCCTTTCATACATACATTTTTGGGTTATGTACGGCGTTTTTCCGAGGATTTTATTAAGGTTCTGTTATGGGATGTTTTTCATTATGTATGGATGGTTATTTTTATGACATCTATTATCATTATCACATTTTATTTCTGATGTTGTGACTCTTGGCATGTTATATTATGCGTAATGTAGATCATGTATGTTAGGTGCTATGTATGTTGTATGATGTTATCATAAAATATGTATGCATGTGGTGGTTATTTCTATAACAATCATAACTGTCATGTTATTACTCATAGTGGTTACTGACTATTATTTTAATGGTTAATCTTTTCGTGTTCGATCTATTCCTTTATAACACTGGTATTATTCTTAGTACTAACGGCTGTGTTATTCTGTTTTGAAGATCATGCCTCCTAGAGAGTCCAACGAAGCCCGTATGCAACGTCTTATCACCGAAGGGATAGCTGTTGCTATGGCAGCAAATGCAAATCCTAATGCTAATGCGAATAACAATCAGGTGGGATACTCCCACAAAACGTTCATGGCAAGTCATCCACAGGAATTCAGTGGTACGGAAGGACCCATAGGACATACCCGCTGGTTCGAGAAAATCGAGTCTATTTTCAGGGTTAGTCGAGTCCGAGAGGAGGACAAGGTTAGTTTTGCTAGCTGCACTCTTAAGGATAGTGCATTGACCTGGTGGAACAACTTTGTTAATAGTTTGGGAAATGATGTGGCTTATGGTTTAACTTGGAATAATTTCAAAGAAAGAATGATCACCCGCTATCGTCCCCGGGGTGAGCTTAAGAAGTTAGAGGTTGAACTTAAGAACTTGAAAATGAAGGGCACCGAATTAGATGCCTAAGAGCAAAGGTTCTTCAAGTTGACTTTGTTGTGTCCTAATGTTTATGCTTATGAGAATCTTAAGATTGAAGCTTACATCGATGGGTTATCTGAGAAAATCGAGCATGGGGTCGAGTCTAGTGAGCCCTAGACTATTGAGTGTAGTGACCCGAACTTTTCCATGTTTATATATATTAAATGAAATTGTTATTTACATGATTAAGTGTTTCCAACATGTTAAGCAATCAAACTTGTTAAGACTTGATTAATTGAAATAGGTTTCATATAGACAATTGACCACCGAAGTTGACCGGTGATTCACGAACGTTAAAACTTGTAAAAACTATATGATGACATATATATGGATATATATATAAGCAAACATATCATTAAGTATATTAACAATGAACTACATATGTAAAAGCAAGACTACTAACTTAATGATTTTGAAACGAGACATATATGTAACGATTATCGTTGTAACGACATTTAATGTATATATATCATATTAAGAGATATTCATACATCATATTATCATGATAATATAATAATTTAAAATCTCATTTGATATTATAAACATTGGGTTAACAACATTTAACAAGATCGTTAACCTAAAGGTTCCAAAACAACACTTACATGTAACGACTAACGATGACTTAACGACTCAGTTAAAATGTATATACATGTAGTGTTTTAATATGTATTCATACACTTTTTAAAGACTTCAAGACACTTATCAAAATACTTCTACTTAACAAAAATGCTTACAATTACATCCTCGTTCAGTTTCATCAACAATTCTACTCGTATGCACCTGTATTCGTACTCGTACAATACACAACTTTTAGATGTATGTACTATTGGTATATACACTCTAATGATCAGCTCTTAGTAGCCCATGTAAGTCACCTAACACATGTGGGAACCATCATTTGGCAACTAGCATGAAATATCTCATAAAATTATAAAAATATGAGTAATCATTCATGACTTATTTACATGAAAACAAAATTACATATCCTTTATATCTAATCCATACACCATTGACCAAAAACACCTACAAACACTTTCATTCCTAAATTTTCTTCATCTAATTGATCTCTCTCAAGTTCTATCTTCAAGTTCTAAGTGTTCTTCATAAATTCTACAAGTTCTAGTTACATAAAATCAAGAATACTTTCAAGTTTGCTAGCTCACTTCCAATCTTGTAAGGTGATCATCCAACCTCAAGAAATCTTTGTTTCTTACAGTAGGTTATCATTCTAATACAAGGTAATAATCATATTCAAACTTTGGTTCAATTTCTATAACTATAACGATCTTATTTCAAGTGATGATCTTACTTGAACTTGTTTTTGTGTCATGATTCTGCTTCAAGAACTTCGAGCCATCCAAGGATCCGTTGAAGCTAGATCCATTTTTCTCTTTTCCAGTAGGTTTATCCAAGGAACTTAAGGTAGTAATGATGTTCATAACATCATTCGATTCATACATAAAAAGCTATCATATTCGAAGTGGTAAACTAGTAATCACTAGAACATAGTTTAGTTAATTCTAAACTTGTTCGCAAATAAAGTTAATCCTTCTAACTACACTTTTAAAATCAACTATACATATGATCTATATCTATATGATATGCTAACTTAATGATTTAAAACCCTGAAACACGATAAACACCATAAAACCGGATTTACGCCGTCATAGTTACAACCGGGGGCAGTTTTGGTTTGGATAATTAAAAACTATGTAAAACTTTGATTTAAAAGCTATACTTCTGGGAAAATGATTTTTCTTATCAACATGAAACCATATCCAAAAATCATGGTTAAACTCAAAGTGAAAGTATGTTTTTCAAAACAGTCATCAAGATGTCGTTCTTTCGACCGAAATGACTACCTCTTTCAAAAATGACTTGTAACTTGTATTTCTGACTAAAAACCTATACCTTTTCTGTTTAGTTTCATAAAGTCAAGTTTAATACGAAACCGTGGCCGCTTAAATCACTCAAAACGGATTAGAAACGAAGAAATGGCGAGCAAAACAAAATTGGTAAAAACTACTCATTTTAGCTACGTGAAAATTGGTAACAAATCTATTCCAACCATAACTTAATCAACTTGTATTGTATATTATGTAATCTTGAGATACCATAGACATGTATACAATGTTTCGACCTATCATGTCGACACATCTATATATATTTCGGAACAACCATAGACACTCTATATGTGAATGTTGGAGTTAGCTATACAGGGTTGAGGTTGATTCCAAAATATATATAGTTTGAGTTGTGATCAATACTGAGATATGTATACACTGGGTCGTGGATTGATTTAAGATAATATATATCAATTTATTTCTGTACATCTAACTGTGGACAACTAGTTGTAGGTTACTAACGAAGACATCTGACTTAATGAACTTAAAACATCAAAATGTATTAAAAGTATTGTAAATATATTTTGAACATACTTTGATATATATGTACATATTTGTTATAGGTTCGTGAATCGACCAGTGGCTAAGTCTTACTTCCCGACGAAGTAAAAATCTGTGAAAGTGAGTTATAGTCCCACTTTTAAAATCTAATATTTTTGGGATGAGAATACATGCAGGTTTCATAAATGATTTACAAAATAGACACAAGTACGTGAAACTACATTCTATGGTTGAATTATCAAAATCGAATATGCCCCTTTTTATTAAGTCTGGTAATCTAAGAATTAAGGAACAGACACCCTAACTGACGCGAATCCTAAAGATAGATCTATTGGGCCTAACAAATCCCATCCAAAGTACCGGATGATTTAGTACTTCGAAATTTATATCATATCCGAAGGGTGTCCCGGAATGATGGGGATATTCTTATATATGCATCTTGTTAATGTCGGTTACCAGGTGTTCACCATATGAATGATTTTTATCTCTATGTATGGGATGTATATTGAAATATGAAATCTTGTGGTCTATTGTTACGATTTGATATATATAGGTTAAACCTATAACTCACCAACAATTTTTGTTGACGTTTTAAGCATGTTTATTCTCAGGTGGTTATTAAGAGCTTCCGCTGTCGCATACTTAAATAAGGACAAGATTTGGAGTCCATGCTTGTATGATATTGTGTAAAAACTGCATTCAAGAAACTTATTTCGTTGTATCATACTTGTATTGTAAACCATTATGTAATAGTCGTGTGTAAACATGATATTTTAGATTATCATTATTTGATAATCTACGTAAAGCTTTTTAAACCTTTATTGATGAAATAAAGGTTATGGTTTGTTTTAAAATGAATGCAGTCTTTGAAAAACGTCTCATATAGAGGTCAAAACCTCGCAACGAAATCAATTAATATGGAACGTTTTTAATCAATAAGAACGGGACATTTCAGTTGGTATCTGAGCGTTAGTCTTAGAGAACCAGAATTTTGCATTAGTGTGTCTTATCGAGTTTGTTAGGATACATTAGTGAGTCTGGACTTCGACCGTGTTTACTTAAAAAATGATTGCTTAACAAATTTTGTTGGAAACTATATATTTTTAACATGTAAATATTATGTGATATATTAATCTCTTAACGCGTTTGATATTATGTGATAGATGTCTACCTCTAGAACAAGTCCCATTGACTCACCTAATAATAATGAAGAGTCAAATGTAAATTGGAATGATTCGTGGACTGATTCACAAGTTCCCGAAGAGGAACCGGAAGAAGAGTCGGAACCGGAAGAAGAATCGGAACCAGAAGAAGAATCGAAACCGGAAGAAGAAATAGAACCAGTGGGGGAAATAATAAAACGGTTAAGTAGAAGAAAATCCTCAACCAACCGACCAAAGTTAATTATGGTCAATGGTGTTCCCGCCAAGGAAGCAAAGTATTGGGAGGATTACCAATTCTCCGATGAATCAGATCCCGACAAGGATTCCGATGATGTTATAGAAATTACCCCAACACAATTTAATAAGGCAAAAGAGAACAATAAGGGAAAGGGCATAAAAATAGAGAAATTTGATTCCAAACCCGATGAACTTTATATGTATCGTCAACACCCGTATTTCTTAAGTTGTGACAATAACCCGGGAACCTCTAAACCACCAGGCTTTTCTAAACCAATGTGGAAAACGACGGCTCGTATTAGGGGAACATCATATATCCCTAGAGACTTGGCAAAACAAACCAAAACCGAAGAAGAAGAAACGAGCGAGTCGAAATAAGATAGTTGTAATCGTGTGGTGTAATATATGTAATATAGTGTGCTTATGCTTTATGATATATGTAAAAATTGCTTGTATTAATAAGTATTTTTTTTATTTATGAATCTAACTCTTGTCTATTTTACAGTATAAAAACACAAAATGGATAGACAACCCAATATTTTAAGAGACCTACCCGGAGACATGATTGATGAAATCTTGTCTAGAGTCGGTCAGAATTCCTCGACACAACTATTTAAGGCGAGATCAGTTTGTAAGACATTCGAAGAACGTTCCAAGAATGCCTTGGTTTATAAAAGGCTTTCGTTCGAAAGATGGGGAATATCACATTGGGAAATCCATAAGTTACGATGTGTTTACTTTGACGCATATATTGCGGGGAACCCAAATGCTATTTTACGCAACGGGTTAATAAATTATTTTGACTCAATATATTCGAATATAGGACTTCGTGATTTAGAAAAAGCGGCTAACATGCAACATAAAGAAGCATGTTATGCTTACGGGTTAGTAATGTTCGCTTCTCACCAAAGTGAGAACAAGAACATCGGGCTACAACTATTAAACAAAACGTTCCCACAAGTGACGTAGTCGGTAATTGGGGTAAGAAATGAGGTTTTTAGATTGTTACAGGACTGTTGGACATTACGTAACCCTCGTACCTTTGACGACGTTAAAACACGCTGTCTTATCAACGGCCATAACGGTTATGTTCCACAAGACCAAGGATGGGAAGTAGTCCTAGTAAAACCAGAATGCATGACTTGTTTCTGGATGTATGAATTACGTGTCTTTATTGCCTTTGCTGAACGACTTGTGTACTAGCTAGAATTATCTTCACAACCATCTTGTATCAAATTTATTGTGTGCTATATTTCATGCTATATGTAAAATAAGTGGTATTGTAAGTTTGTAAAATATTGTGTAAAAGTTTGAACGCGAAATATTATTATAATCAGTTTTTCATATAGAATTGTAGTAGTTGAATTGTATATTAGCTACTAAGTATGAACTTAACGGGTAGGTACTACCCGAATTTAAACTTATAAAACGCTAATATGAAGAAAAAGCTTTTATAAATGAGTTCATATTATGCTACGAGATGCTATTGACTACTCTTAATATTCTGTATGATTAACTTGTTTCATTTGACTATTTTGAAGGAAATGGCTCCAACTACTCGACACACCTTGAATATGAGCGAAGAGGAGTTTCGTGCCTTTCTTGCTTCAAACATAGCCGCAGTACAGGCTGCGCTACATAACAACAATAACCTTGGATCTAGCAGTACAGGAAATCGTATAGGATGCACCTACAAAGAATTCACTGCCTGCAAACCTTTAGAATTTGATGGAACCGAAGGACCGATCGGATTGAAACGGTGGACCGAGAAGGTCAAATCGGTTTTTGCCATAAGTAAGTGTACTGAAGAGGACAAAGTGAAGAACGCTACGCATACCTTCACAAGTTCTGCATTAACATGGTGGAATACCTATCTAGAGCAAGTGGGACAAGATGATGCTTACGCACTACCGTGGTCAGCATTCAAGCACTTGATGAACGAGAAGTACCGTCCTAGAACCGAGGTCAATAAGCTCAAGACAGAACTTAGAGGGTTACGAACCCAAGGATTTGATATTACCACGTACGAAAGACGATTCACAGAATTGTGCCTATTGTCTCTGGTAGCGTTCGAAGATGAGGAAGAGAAGATCGACGCGTTTGTGAAAGGATTACCGGAAAGAATCCAAGAAGATATAAGTTCACACAAGCCCGCCTCCATACAACAGGCATGTAGAATGGCTCACAAACTAGTAAACCAGATTGAAGAAAGAATTAAAGAACAGACTGCTGAAGAGGCCAATGTGAAGCAAGTCAAAAGAAAGTGGGAGGAAAACGGTGATAAGAATCACCAATACAACAACAACAGCAATTACAATAATAATCGCAACAACTATCCCAACAATCGTAACATCAATCACAACTACAACAAATGGCCCAACAACAACAACAACAACAACAACAACAACAACAACAACAACAACAACAACTACAACAATCATCCCAACAACAATAATAATCGCAACAACAACAACAATCAGAAGCAACTATGCCAAAGGTGTGAAAAGTATCACTCGGGGTTCTGCACCAAATTTTGCAACAAGTGTAAAAGAAATGGTCATAGCGCGGCGAAGTGTGAGGTCTACGGACCAGGGGTTAACAGAACGAAAGGAACAAATGGTGTCGGAACGAGTAATGGCAGAGCAAGTTGTGTCGGAGCAAGTTATGCCAATGTAGTTTGTTATAAATGTGGAAAACCGGGCCACATTATTAGAAATTGCCCGAACCAGGAGAACACGAATGGACAAGGCCATGGAAGAGTTTTCAATATTAATGCGGCAGAGGCACAGGAAGACCAGAGCTTGTTACGGGTACGTTTCTTATTGATAATAAATCTGCTTACGTTTTATTTGATTCGGGTGCTGATAGAAGCTATATGAGTAGAGATTTTTGTGCTAAATTAAGTTGTCCATTGACGCCTTTGGATAGTAAATTTTTACTCGAATTAGCAAATGGTAAATTAATTTCAGCAGATAATATATGTCGGAATCGAGAAATTAAACTGGTTAGCGAAACATTTAAGATTGACTTGATACTAGTAGAGTTAGGGAGTTTTGATGTGATAATCGGTATGGACTGGTTGAAAGAAGTGAAAGCAGAGATCGTTTGTTACAAAAATGCAATTCGCATTATACGAGAAAAAGAAAAACCCTTAATGGTGTACGGAGAAAAGGGCAACACGAAGCTACATCTTATTAGTAATTTGAAGGCACAAAAACTAATAAGAAAAGGTTGCTATGCTATTCTAGCACACGTCGAGAAAGTACAAACTGAAGAAAAGAGCGTCAATGATGTTCCCGTCGCAAAAGAATTTCCCGATGTATATTCGAAAGAATTACCGGGATTACCCCCACATCGATCCGTTGAATTTCAAATAGATCTTGTACTAGGAGCTGCACCAATAGCTCGTGCTCCTTACAGACTTGCACCCAGCGAGATGAAAGAACTGCAAATCCAATTACAAGAACTTTTAGAGCGTGGTTTCAATCGACCAAGCACATCACCGTGGGGAGCTCCTGTTTTGTTTGTCAAGAAGAAAGATGGTATATTCAGGTTGTGTATCGACTACCGAGAGTTGAACAAACTTACCATCAAGAACCGCTACCCACTACCGAGAATCAACGACTTATTTGATCAACTACAAGGCTCGTCTGTTTATTCAAAGATTGACTTACGTTCCGGGTATCATCAAATGCGGGTAAAAGAAGATGATATTCCAAAGACTGCTTTCAGAACACGTTACGGTCATTAAGAGTTTATGGTCATGCCGTTTGGTTTAACTAATGCACCAGCTGTGTTCATGGACCTTATAAACCGAGTGTGTGGACCATACCTTGACAAGTTTGTCATTGTTTTCATTGATGACATACTTATTTACTCAAAGAATGACCAAGATCACGGTGAACATTTGAGAAAGGTGTTAGAAGTATTGAGGAAGGAAGAATTGTACGCTAAGTTTTCAAAGTGTGCATTTTGGTTGGAAGAAGTTCAATTCCTCGGTCACATAGTGAACAAAGAAGGCATTAAGGTGGATCCGGCAAAGATAGAAACTGTTGAAAAGTGGGAAACCCCGAAAACTCCGAAACACATACGCCAGTTTTTAGGACTAGCTGGTTACTACAGAAGGTTCATCCAAGACTTTTCCAGAATAGCAAAACCCTTGACTGCATTAACGCATAAAGGGAAGAAATTTGAATGGAAGGATGAACAAGAGAAAGCGTTCCAGTTATTAAAGAAAAAGCTAACTACGGCACCTATATTGTCATTGCCGGAAGGGAATGATGATTTTGTGATTTATTGTGACGCATCAAAGCAAGGTCTCGGTTGTGTATTAATGCAACGAACGAAGGTGATTGCTTATGCGTCTAGACAATTGAAGATTCACGAACAAAATTATACGACGCATGATTTGGAATTAGGCGCGGTTGTTTTTACATTAAAGACTTGGAGGCACTACTTATATGGGGTCAAAAGTATTATATATACCGACCACAAAAGTCTTCAACACATATTTAATCAGAAACAACTGAATATGAGGCAGCGTAGGTGGATTGAATTGTTGAATGATTACGACTTTGAGATTCGTTACCACCCGGGGAAGGCAAATTTGGTAGCCGACGCCTTGAGTAGAAAGGACAGAGAACCCATTCGAGTAAAATCTATGAATATAATGATTCACAATAACCTTACTACTCAAATAAAGGAGGCGCAACAAGGAGTTTTAAAAGAGGGAAATTTAAAGAATGAAATACCCAAAGGATCGGAGAAGCATCTTAATATTCGGGAAGATGGAACCCAGTATAGGGCTGAAAGGATTTGGGTACCAAAATTTAGAGATATGAGAGAAATGGTACTTAGAGAAGCTCATAAAACCAGATACTCAATACATCATGGAACGGGGAAGATGTACAAGGATCTCAAGAAACATTTTTGGTGGCCAGGTATGAAAGCCAATGTTGCTAAATACGTAGGAGAATGTTTGACGTGTTCTAAGGTCAAAGCGAAGCATCAGAAACCATCAGGTCTACTTCAACAACCCGAAATCCCGGAATGGAAATGGGAAAACATTACCATGGATTTCATCACTAAATTGCCAAGGACTGCAAGTGGTTTTGATACTATTTGGGTAATAGTTGATCGTCTCATCAAATCAGCACACTTCCTGCCAATAAGAGAAGATTACAAGATGGAGAAGTTAGCACGATTGTATTTGAAGGAAGTCGTCTCCAGACATGGAATACCAATCTCTATTATCTCTGATAGGGATGGCAGATTTATTTCAAGATTCTGGCAGACATTACAGCAAGCATTAGGAACTCGTCTAGACATGAGTACTGCCTATCATCCACAAACTGATGGGCAAAGCGAAAGGACGATACAAACGCTTGAAGACATGCTACGAGCATGTGTTATTGATTTCGGAAACAGTTGGGATCGACATCTACCGTTAGCAGAATTTTCCTACAACAACAGCTACCACTCAAGCATTGAGATGGCGCCATTTGAAGCACTTTATGGTAGAAAGTGCAGGTCTCCAATTTGTTGAAGTGAAGTGGGGGATAGACAGATTACGAGTCCGGAGATAATACAAGAAACTACCGAGAAGATCATCCAAATTCAATAACGGTTGAAAACCGCCCAAAGTCGACAAAAGAGCTACGCCGACATTAAAAGAAAAGATATAGAATTTGAAATTGGAGAGATGGTCATACTTAAGGTTGCACCTTGGAAAGGCGTTGTTCGATTTGGTAAACGAGGTAAATTAAATCCAAGGTATATTGGACCATTCAAGATTATTGATCGTGTCGGACCAGTAGCTTACCGACTTGAGTTACCTCAACAACTCGCGGCTATACATAACACTTTCCACGTCTCGAATTTGAAGAAATGTTTTACTAAAAAAGATCTCACTATTCCATTAAACGAAATCCAAATCAACGAAAAACTTCAATTCATAGAAGAACCCGTCGAAATAATGGATCGTGAGGTTAAAAGACTTAAACAAAACAAGATACCAATTGTTAAGGTTCGATGGAATGCTCGTAGAGGACCCGAGTTCACCTGGGAATGAGAAGATCAGATGAAGAAGAAATACCCGCACTTATTTCCAGAAGATACGTCAACACCTCCAACTGCTTAAAATTTCGGGACGAAATTTATTTAACGGGTAGGTACTGTAGTGACCCGAACTTTTCCATGTTTGTATATATTAAATGAAATTGTTATTTACATGATTAAGTGTTTCCAACATGTTAAGCAATCAAACTTGATAAGACTTGATTAATTGAAATAGGTTTCATATAGACAATTGACCACCCAAGTTGACCGGTGATTCACGAACGTTAAAACTTGTAAAAACTATATGATGACATATATATGGATATATATATATAGTTAACATGATATTATGATAAGTAAACATATCATTAAGTATATTAACAATGAACTACATATGTAAAAGCAAGACTACTAACTTAATGATTTTGAAACGAGACATATATGTAACGATTATGGTTGTAACGACATTTAATGTATATATATATATATCATATTAAGAGATATTCATACATCATATTATCATGATAATATAATAATTTAAAATCTCATTTTATATTATAAACATTGGGTTAACAACATTTAAGAAGATCGTTAACCTAAAGGTTCCAAAACAACACTTACATGTAACGACTAACGATGACTTAACGACTCAGTTAAAATGTATATACATGTAGTGTTTTAATATGTATTCATACAATTTTGAAAGACTTCAAGACACTTATCAAAATACTTCTACTTAACAAAAATGCTTAAAATTACATCCTCGTTCAGTTTCATCAACAATTCTACTCGTATGCACCCGTATTCGTACTCGTACAATACACAGCTTTTAGATGTATGTACTATTGGTATATATACTCCAATTATTAGCTCTTAGCAGCCCATGTGAGTCACCTAACACATATGGGAACCATCATTTGGCAACTAGCATGAAATATCTCATAAAATTACAAAAATATGAGTAATCATTCATGACTTATTTACATGAAAACAAAATTACATATCCTTTATATGTAATCCATACACCAACAACCAAAAGCACCTACAAACACTTTCATTCTTCAATTTTATTCATCTAATTGATCTCTCTCAAGTTCTATCTTCAAGTTCTAAGTGTTCTTCATAAATTCTACAAGTTCTAGTTACATAAAATCAAGAATACTTTCAAGTTTGCTAGCTCACTTCCAATCTTGTAAGGTGATCATCCAACCTCAAGAAATCTTTGTTTCTTACAGTAGGTTATCATTCTAATACAAGGTAATAATCATATTCAAACTTTGGTTCAATTTCTATAACTATAACGATCTTATTTCAAGTGATGATCTTACTTGAACTTGTTTTCGTGTCATGATTCTGCTTCAAGAACTTCGAGCCATTCAAGGATCCGTTGAAGCTAGATCCATTTTTCTCTTTTCCAGTAGGTTTATCCAAGGAACTTAAGGTAGTAATGATGTTCATAATATCATTCGATTCATACAATAAAAGCTATCATATTCGAAGTGGTAAACTAGTAATCACAAGAACATAGTTTAGTTAATTCTAAACTTGTTCGCAAATAAAGTTAATCCTTCTAACTACACTTTTAAAATCAACTATACACATGATCTATATCTATATGATATGCTAACTTAATGATTTAAAACCCGGAAACACGATAAACACCATAAAACCGGATTTACGCCGTCGTAGTTACAACCGGGGGCTGTTTTGGTTTGGATAATTAAAAACTATGAAAAACTTTGATTTAAAAGCTATACTTCTGGGAAAATGATTTTTCTTATGAACATGAAACCATATCCAAAAATCATGGTTAAACTCAAAGTGAAAGTATGTTTTTCAAAACAGTCATCAAGATGTCGTTCTTTCGATGGAAATGACTACCTCTTTCAAAAATGACTTGTAACTAGTATTTTCAATTATAAACCTATACCTTTTATGTTTAGTTTCATAAATTCAAGTTCAATACGAAACCGTGGCCGCTTAAATCACTCAAAACGGATTAGAAACGAAGAAATGGCGAGCAAAACAAAATTGGTAAAAAATACTCATTTTAGCTACGTGAAAATTGGTAATAAATCTATTCCAACCATAACTTAATCAACTTGTATTGTATATTATGTAATCTTGAGATACCATAGACACGTATACAATGTTTCGACCTATCCTGTCGACACATCTATATATATTTCGGAACAACCATAGACACTCTATATGTGAATGTTGGAGTTAGCTATACAGGGTGAGGTTGATTCTAAAATATATATAGTTTGAATTGTGATCAATACTGAGATATGTATACACTGGGTCGTGGATTGATTCAAGATAATATATATCGATTTATTTCTGTACATCTAACTGTGGACAACTAGTTGTAGGTTACTAACGAGGACAGCTGAATTAATGAACTTAAAACATCAAAATGTATTAAAAGTGTTGTAAATATATTTTGAACATACTTTGATATATATGTACATATTTGTTATAGGTTCGTGAATCGACCAGTGGCCAAGTCTTACTTCCCGACGAAGTAAAAATCTGTGAAAGTGAGTTATAGTCCCACTTTTAAAATCTAATATTTTTGGGATGAGAATACATGCAGGTTTTATAAATGATTTACAAAATAGACACAAGTACGTGAAACTACATTCTATGGTTGAATTATCGAAATCGTATATGCCCCTTTTTATTAAGTCTGGTAATCTAAGAATTAGGGAACAGACACCCTAATTGACGCGAATCCTAAAGATAGATCTATTGGGTCTAACAAACCCCATCCAAAGTACCGGATGCTTTAGTACTTCGAAATTTATATCATATCTGAAGGGTGTCCCGGAATGATGGGGATATTCTTATATATGCATCTTGTTAATGTCGGTTACCAGGTGTTCACCATATGAATGATTTTTATCTCTATGTATGGGATGTATATTGAAATATGAAATCTTGTGGTCTGTTGTTACGATTTGATATATATAGGTTAAACCTATAACTCACCAACAATTTTTGTTGACATTTTAAGCATGTTTATTCTCAGGTGGTTATTAAGAGCTTCCGTTGTCGCATACTTAAATAAGGACAAGATTTGGAGTCCATGCTTGTATGATATTGTGTAAAAACTGCATTCAAGAAACTTATTTCGTTGTATCATATTTGTATTGTAAACCATTATGTAATAGTCGTGTGTAAACAGGATATTTTAGATTATCATTATTTGATAATCTACGTAAAGCTTTTTAAACCTTTATTGACGAAATAAAGGTTATGGTTTGTTTTAAAATGAATGCAGTCTTTGAAAAACGTCTCATATAGAGGTCAAAACCTCGCAACGAAATCAATTAATATGGAACGTTTTTAGTCAATAAGAACGGGACATTTCATTGAGGCCGCGATGTCAATGGCTCATAAGTTGAATGATAAGATCTTGAGAAGAAGCAAGGCTGCTGTAACCGAACCCAGTGAAGAGACTGTTAAGAAAGCTGATAATGGGAAGAGAAAGTGGGATAATAACAGCAATCAAAGTCAAGGACAACAGAAAAAGCAGGATACTTCTGGTTCGAATAACCGCAGTCAGGGTGTGTGTCCTCGTTGTTACAAGGCTCATGATGGTTTCTGTACCGTGACTTGCAAGAGGTTTTTCAAACAGGGACACATTGCTAAGGATTATACGGTGCTTCTACCGGGTTCTACTACTCCTGCTGCAGGTGGTAATAGTAGTAATAATGCTGATAATAGAGGTGGGAATGGTAATGGTAATGGAAAGTCGAATAATGGTGGTAATCTGAGAGTTTGTTGCGAGTGTGGGAAGCAGGGGCATTTCCGTGATGCCTGTCCCAACAAGAAGACTGCAGAGACTGCACATGGTAGAGCGTTCAACATTAACGCTAGGGATGCTGAGGAAGATCCTAAACTTGTTACTGGTACGTTCTCGGTCAACGATTTATCAGTTTATGTACTATTTGATTCAGGGGCTGATTTGAGTTTTGTGTCGAGTAAATTAAGTCCAAAAATCAAAACACCGTTAACTCCTTTAGACAATACTTATGTTGTTGAAATAACTAATGGTAAGGTACTCACTGCTAAGACTGTGTATCGTAAGTGTAACATTAATCTGGCGGGTAGAGATTTTGAGATAGATTTGGTACCGATTGAACTTGGTAGTTTTGACATTGTTATTGGGATGGATTGGTTATCTGTGAATCGTGCTGAGATTGTGTGTTATGATAAAGCTATTCATATTACTAATGTAGTTAGAGAGCCGCTGATGGTTTTTGGAGATAAGAAATGCAGACAGTTAAATCTTATTAGCTGTTTGAAAGTTCATAAACATCTTCGCAAAGGCTGTCATGCTATTCTAGCCCATGTTGTTGATTCCGATAAAGAAGCGAAGAGCGTTGGTGATGTTCATATTGTTAGAGATTTTCCCAAGGTATTTTTCGAAGATTTACCTGGCCTTCTGCCGCAATGCATGGTAGAATTTCAAATTGATCTTGTTCCCAGTGCTGCTCCTGTAGCACGTGCTCCTTATCGTCTTGCGCCTTCTAAACTTCAAGAATTGTCAAGTCAACTCCGTGAGTTGTTAAACAAGGGTTTCATTCATCCTAGTTCGTCCCCTTGGGGAGCACTTGTTCTGTTTGTTAAGAAGAAGGATGGTTCTTTTCGTTTGTGCATTGATTATCGTGAGTTGAACAAGCTTACTATTAAAAACCGTTATCCCCTTTCGAGAATTGATGATCTGTTCGATCAGCTTCAGGGTTCATCTATTTATTCAAAAATCGATCTTCGTTCCGGCTATCATCAGTTGCGTGTAAAGAATCTGATGTTTTGAAAACTGCTTTTCGCACCCGTTACGGTCACTTTGGGTTTCTTGTTATGCCGTTCGGATTGACGAATGCACCTGCTGTGTTCATGGACGTCATGAACCGTGTGTGTAGACACTATCTGGACAAGTTCGTTATTGTGTTCATCGAAGACATCCTTATTTATTCGAAGAGTGATGAAGAGCACGTGGAACATTTGAAGTTAGTGCTCGATCTGCTAAGAAAAGAAGAATTGTACGCTAAGTTCTCCAAGTGTGCATTCTGGTTACGAGAAGTTCAATTCCTTGGACATATTGTTAGTAAACAAAGGATACAAGTTGATCCTGCTAAGATTGAGGCGATTGAAAAGTGGAAAACTCCGAAAACTCCTACTCAGATTCGTGAGTTCCTAGGATTAGCAGGTTACTATAGAAGGTTCATTCAAGATTTCTCTTGTATAGCGAAACCTCTGACTGCTTTAACGCATAAGGGGAAGAAGTATGAGTGGAAGGATGAACAAGAGACTACTTTCAGATTGTAAAGAAGAAGTTGACTACCGCTCTGATATTGTCACTACCTGAGGGTAATGATGATTTTGTTGTTTATTGTGATGCTTCGCGTTAAGGCTTTGGTTGTGTTTTGATGCAATGAAAGAAAGTTATTGCGTACGCATCACATCAATTGAAGATTCACGAGCAGAACTATACAACTCATGATTTAGAGTTGGGGGACGTTGTTTTTGCGCTTAAGATGTGGAGACATTATTTGTATGGGGTCAAGAGTACTGTGTACACAGATCACAAAAGTGTTCAACACATCCTCGATCAGAAACAGTTGAACATGAGACAACGAAGATGGATTGAGACGTTGAATGATTACGATTGTGAACTTTTGTATCATCCGGGTAAGGCCAATGTTGTGGCGGATGCGTTGAGTCGTAAAGAAAGGGCTGAACCTCGCAGGTTTAGGGCCTTGAATATGATAATTAGAACAAATCTCGCAAGGCAGATTCTTGAGGCACAACAAGAAGCCTTAACGGAAGAGAATTTTGTGAATGAGAATGTAAGAGGTATGTCTAAGAAGTTTGAGGTACGAGCAGATGGTACTAGATACTTTGCAGGACGTCTTTGGGTTCCGAAGTTTGGTGAACTGTGACAACTTATTTTGGATGAGGCTCATAAGTCTAGGTACTCTATTCATCCTGGTTCAGGAAAGATGTATCATGATCTTAAGGAGCTGTACTGGTGGCCTAATTTAAAAGGTGATGTGGCTACGTATGTGGCTAAGTGTTTGACCTGTGCTAAGGTTAAAGCTGAACATCAAAAACCGTCTGGACTTTTGGTGCAACATGAGATTCCCGAGTGGAAGTGGGAAGGAATTACGATGGATTTTATTACTAAGTTACCGAGAGTTGCGGGTGGCTATGACACTATTTGGGTGATTGTAGATCGACTCACTAAGTCGGCTCGCTTTTTACCGATTAGGGAAACGGATTCAATGGAGAAGCTTACTCGTTTGTACTTGAAGGAGATTGTTTCTAGACATGGTGTACCTGTATCCATTATTTCAGACCGAGACAGTCGATTTGTATCGAGGTTTTGGCGATCCTTACAGGAAGCCTTGTGAACTAGGTTAGATATGAGCACCGCTTATCATCCTCAAACAGATGGTCAGAGTGAAAGGACCATTCAGACGTTAGAAGATATGTTACGAGCGTGTGTTATCGATTTTGGTAATGGGTGGGATAAATATTTGCCGCTAGCTGAGTTTTCTTATAACAACAGTTATCACGCAAGTATTCAAGCTGCACCGTTTGAAGCTCTGTACGATAGGAAGTGTAGGTCTCCTGTCTGTTGGAATGAGGTTGGGGATGCTCAACTCATAGGTCCAGAAATTATTCATGGGACTACCGAGAAGATTGTATAGATTAAGGAAAGGTTGATAACCGCTAGAAGTCGGCAAAAGAGTTATGCCGATAGGGGAAGGAAAGATGTGGAATTTCAAGTTGGTGATCGTGTTATGTTAAAGGTTTCACCTTGGAAGGGTGTGATCCGTTTTGGTAAAAGGGGAAAGTTGAGTCCTCATTTTGTTGGACCATTTGAGATCATTGAAAGAGTTGGACCGGCGGCTTATCGTTTGAAGTTGCCACAAGAACTCAGTGCTGTTCACGATGTTTTTCATGTATCAAATTTAAAGAAGTGTTTGGCCGAGGCTGACAAAACTATTCCTTTGGAAGAACTTCATGTTGATAAGCAACTACCCTTTATTGAGGAACCTATTGAAATTATGGATCGAGAAGTTAAGACTCTTAAGCAGAGCCGAATTTCTATTGTCCATGTTAGATGGAACGGTAGACGCGGTCCCGAGTTCACTTGGGAGCGTTAAGATCAGATGAAGCAGAAGTACCCGCATTTGTTCCCAGATGCTGAGTCAACCCCTGCACCTGCTTAAATTTCGTGACGAAATTTCTGTAACGGGAAGATACTGTCACGACCCTACTTTTTTCGTTATCTTATACCGTTAATTATTTAACGACCGTTAACTGTTAATTGTGCTACGTCGTTTCTATGACCTATATTATTATTTTAATAATAATATATTAATTATTATGTGTTATGTGAATGTTTGTATTCATATTTTGAATTATACGTTTCTACGTGTCGCGGATTTTCATCCAGCGAATCTTTTCGGTTTTCAAACCAACGGTCGAGTTTTTTGGGATATTTAAATCATAATTATTTTAAATATGATATTTTAAGATCATATTATTATATAGAGTATTTATATTTATTTTTCGTCGCGTATTTGTTATCTCTCCAAATTTTTAATCGCGTAAACATGTTTTCGCGTTTCGGGTTTCGTTCGGGCTTCTGGGCCACAATGGATTACACATTTAGCAAGTTGGACCACCATGGGGCCCACCCCATCCCAATTTCAGCCAAATGGAGGGAGGGAGGGAGTATTACTCCCTTGATTTCTTTTTTTTGTGATTATTTTGTATTTCACCAATATTTCCCTAAAACCTAGATTTTATTTTTGCTCTCCTCCTCTCTTCTTCTTCCTTTTGGTGACAGCACACCACCACCATCATCATCATCCTTCATCAAATCATAGCTTGGATCATCCATTGTTATACATCAACGCGTTCCTCATTCCGTTCTCTACGCGATTATACTTGTTGATTATTGATTAGGGTATAAACCCTAACCCTAGAACTTTTGATTTTTCTTTATTTTTCTGTATTTTGATTATATTTTAATAGTATGATGATTACTTGTTGTTGTAATGGTGTTTGTATGCATAGAATTACTCATAAACACATGTTTTCGGTTTGATAAAATTGGGACAGCAGCTATTTCGTGTATTTCTGATATTGTGACTGTTATAAAAGTTAAAATAAAGTATCTAGATGAGTTCCTCTCCTCAAGACATTAATTTTAGACTCCGGATTCATGTCATTTCGATTCCCAGAGCCCTAGATATGATCACAGTGGTATTTTGTTAAGATTGAAATGTGATTTTGGTATGAACCAGGTTTGGTCTGACTTTGTGACCATATTTGGTGATTTTAGGGTGTGTTAGTGTGTTAGGATTAATGGTGGGACGAACTTTCATGTTCGGGTCATCTAAATCCGAGCCACGAATCACCCGTTACGTCTAAAACACGATTTTGATTGAATTAAAGTTTCAAGTGGTGTCATGGCTGATCACCATGACTGGTGGCCTGTTCTTGGTGTGTTCTTTAGTGTACCAAAGTGTCGGGTGGTTTTATTAGGCGGACATATATGTAAGGCTCGCCGAAAACCGACACCCGGGGCTCAAGATACAACCCGATGAACTTTTGATTTAAAACTTATGATTAATAATTAAACTTATGATATAAATAATGAATTTCATTATCATTTAATTACTTATGATATAAAAATTAATTATTATAATTTAAGACTTATAATATATATTTATTATATCATTTAATTATTACTTATGATTTAATTAAACATTTTAATTAAACTTATGATTAATAATACTTTTATTATTAATGGAAAATACTTATGATAAGTATTAAACTTATATTATAAGATTATTATTATAAGACTTATAATAAGGATTAATTAATTATTTAATTATTATAAGGCTTAGTTATTATTTAATTATAATTTAATTATCAAATACTTATGATTTAATAATTATAATTAGAAACTTATGTTATGATTAATAATTCATTATTAATTAATAATACTTATGATATGATTTAAAATTTATTATTAATTAATAATACTTATATTATGACTAATATTAAATTAATTAATTAAATACTTATATTATATTAATTATATCATTTAAACTTATATTAACTTTAATAATTCATTTTAATTTAACTAAACTTATGTTATGACATAATTGGACATATTTAAATTTAATAAACATTATAACTTACATTATTATTACAACTTATACTTTTAAAATTAACGGTGACCATGTTTGACCAAGGTTGACTTTTGAGTTGACTTTCAGTTGACTTTGACTTTCAGTTGACTTTTGTAAACTTTCTAATTAAGGAAACTTTCCTAACTTATAAACTTTCCTAAAATAGCAACTTTCTAAATTTGGAAACTTTCCAAAAATAGAAACTTTCCAAAAATAGAAACTTTCCAAAAATGGAAACCTGCTAAAAATAGAAACTTTCTTAAAATAGAAAGTGTGTGTCCGTAAGCTGTTCCGATCAAACCGATGCATATTGAGTATTGTTCTATGACTACTTGCAACATGTACAATAGATATCATACTAAGACTTGACCTAAGTTAGTTATTTATATCGACCTGTTTTATTTATAGGTCGGCGTTGTGATCATTCCTGATCACTGTACTCATTTGCTGTTCGCTTATTGGTGTTGGTTACTTCATTACTATTTGTGTTGGTTACTTCGTTGTAGATACACTGTCCAGTGTATATTATTATTGTATTTGGCAAGGGTAAATAAAGGGTTAAGTGGTTACCAGGTGGCTCATTGATAATGGAATAATGTTTAATATTTTCTAACATTTTTAAATCTTGTGGTCTAAAGTTTATTCAATTATTTAAACCTATAATTCACTCAACCTTTTTGTTGACAGTTTACTCGCATGTTTTCATAGGTACTTGAGTTTATGTGATGCTTCCGCTGTTTTTAGAAAAGTCTGCATGCATTGGGCAGATGTTAATGAAACAATTTATGAAACTTAAGCTTGCATTCTATTTTTAGATAATTTAAACTTGTGGTTTGTTGACAATGTTTTATGTCAACTTTGGTTAATTAATATGTTGGGTTACTTTTAAATTACATATTTTGGCATGCTTTCCTTTTTGGAAAACTTTTGAAATAAAAGAATGCAATGCCGTTTGTTAAATTCATTTAAGTTCGATCAAGCTGTGGGACCAAGTGACGGAGCCGTTAAGTGTTTTGACGGGGCCATCACAGGCTGCGCTACATACCAACAATAACTCTGAATCTAGCAATGCATCTAACGGTGCAAGAAATCGTGTAGGATGCTCCTACAAGGAATTCACTGCCTACAAACCTTTGGAAATTGATGGAACCGAAGGACCAATTGGATTGAAACGGTGGATCGAGAAAGTCGAATCGGTGTTTGCCATAAGTAAGTGTACTGAAGAGGACAAAGTTAAGTACTCTACGCATACCTTCACAGGTACTGCGTTAACTTGGTGGAACACCTATCTTGAACAGGTAGGACAAAATGCTGCTTACGCACTACCGTGGTCGGCATTCAAGCAATTGATGAACGAGCAGTACCGTCCTAGAAACGAAGTCAATAAACTCAAGGCAGAACTTAGAGAGTTACGAACACAAGGGTTCGACGTTACCACATATGAACGACGATTCACAGAATTGTGCCTATTGTGTCCGGGAATATTCGAAGATGAAGAAGAGAAGATCGACGCGTTTGTAAAAGGGTTACCAGTAAGGATTCAAGAAGATGTGAGTTCACACGAGACCACTTCTATACAGAAGGTAAGTCGAATTGCTCATAAACTCATAAATCAGATTGAGGGAAGAATTAAAGAGCAGGCGGCCAAAGAAGCCAACACGAAACAACTCAAGAGGAAGTGGGAGGAAAACGGTGACAAGAGTCACCAGTACAACAACAACAACAATTACAACCACAATCGCAACAACTATCCCAACAACCGCAACAATAATCGCAACAATAACCACAATCCTAACAATAACTACAACAAACATCCCAGCAACAACAACAACTACAACAACCGTTTCAACAACAATAACAATCCCAACAACAACCTCAATAACAACAACGGCAACAAAAACCAAAAACAGCCATGTCATAGGTGTGAAGAAAATCATCAGGGGTTTTGCACGACATTTTACAACAGGTGTAAAAGAAATGGTCATAGCGCGACAAAGTGTGAAGTCTACGGACCAAAGTTTAACAGAACTAAAGGAACAAATAATGTCGGAACAAGTAATGCCGAAACGAATAGTGTCGGAGCAAGTAATACCAACGCTGTTTGTTATAAATGTGGAAAACCGGGCCACATTATTAGAAATTGCCCGAATCAGGGGAATACTAATGGGCAGGGCCGTGGAAGAGTTATCAATATTAATGCGGCAGAAGCACAGGAAGACTCGGATCTTGTTACGGGTACGTTTCTTATTGACGATAAATCTGCTTATGTTTTATTTTATTCGGGTGCGGATAGAAGCTATATGAGTAGAGAAGTTTGTGCTAAATTAAGTTGCCCATTGACGCCTTTGGATAGTAAATTTTTACTCGAATTAGCAAATGGTAAATTAATTTCAGCAGATAATATATGTCGGAATCAAGAAATTAAACTGGTTAGCGAAACATTTAAGATTGATTTGATACCAGTAAAGTTAGGGAGTTTTGATGTGATAATCGGTATGGACTGGTTGAAAGAAGTGAAAGCAGAGATCGTTTGTTACAAAAATGCAATTCGCATTATACGAGAGAAGGAAAACCCTTAATGGTGTATGGAGAAAAGAGCAACGCAAAGTTAAATCTTATTAGTAACCTGAAGGCATAAAAACTAATAAGAAAAGGTTGCTATGCTGTACTAGCACACGTCGAGAAAGTCAATTCCGAAGAAAAGAACATCAATGATGTTCCCGTCGCAAAAGAATTTCTCGATGTATTTTCGAAAGAATTACCGGGACTACCTCCATACCGATCCGTTGAATTTCAAATAGACCTTGTACCGGGAGCTGCACCAATAGCTCGTGCTCCATACAGACTCGCACCTAGCGAAATGAAGGAACTTCAGAGCTAATTACAAGAACTTTTAGAGCGTGGTTTCATTCGACCAAGCACATCACCGTGGGGAGCTCCTGTTTTGTTTGTCAAGAAGAAGGATGGTACATTTAGGTTGTGTATCGACTACCGAGAGTTGAACAAACTTACCATCAAGAACCGCTTCCCACTACCGAGAATCGACGACTTATTTGATCAACTACAAGGCTCGTCAGTTTATTCGAAGATTGATTTACGTTCTGGGTATCATCAAATGCGGGTGAAGGAGGATGATATTCCAAAGACTGCTTTTAAGATGCGTTACGGTCATTACTAGTTTATGGTTATGCCGTTTGGGTTGACAAATGCACCAGCTGTGTTCATGGACCTCATGAACCGAGTGTGTGGACCATACCTTGACAAGTTTGTCATTGTTTTCATCGATGACATACTTATTTACTCAAAGAATGACCAAGAGCATGAAGAACACTTGAGAAAAGTGCTAGAGTTGTTAAGGAAAGAAAAACTATACGCTAAGTTTTCAAAGTGTGCATTTTGATTGGAAGAAGTTCAATTCCTCGGTCACATAGTGAATAAAGAAGGTATTTAGGTGGATCCAGCAAAGATTGAAACCGTTGAAAAGTGGGAAACCCCGAAATCTCCGAAACACATACGCCAATTTTTAAGACTAGCTGGTTATTACAGGAGATTCATCCAAGATTTTTCCAAAATTGCAAAACCCTTGACTGCATTAATGCATAAAGGGTGGAAATTTGAATGGAAGGATGAACAAGAAAAAGCGTTTCAATTGTTGAAGAAAAAGTTAACTACGGCACCTATATTGTCATTATCTGAAGGGAATGATGATTTTGTGATATATTGTGACACCTCAAAGCAAGGTCTCGGTTGTGTATTAATGCAACGAATGAAGGTAATTGCTTATGCGTCTTGACAATTGAAGATTCACGAGCAAAATTATACGACACATGATTTTGAATTAGGCACGGTTGTTTTTGCATTAAAGACTTGGAGGCACTACTTATATGGGGTAAAAAGTATTATATATACCGACCACAAAAGTCTTCAACACATATTTAATCAGAAACAACTGAACATGAGGCAGCGTAGGTGGATTGAATTGTTGAATGATTACGACTTTGAGATTTGTTACCACCCGGGGAAGGCAAATGTGGTAGCCGACTCCTTGAGCAGAAAAGACAGAGAACCCATTCGAGTAAAATCTATGAATATAATGATTCACAATAACCTTACTACTCAAATAAAGGAGGCGCAACAAGGAGTTTTAAAAGAGGGAAATTTAAAGGATGAAATACCCAAAGGATCGGAGAAGCATCTTAAAATTCGGGAAGACGAAACCCGGTATAGGGCTGAAAGGATTTGGGTACCAAAATTTGAAGATATGAGAGAAATGGTACTTAGAGAAGCTCATAAAACCAGATACTCAATACATCCTGAAACGGGGAAGATGTACAAGGATCTCAAGAAACATTTTTGGTGGCCGGGTATGAAAGCCGATGTTGCTAAATACGTAGGAGAATGTTTGACGTGTTCTAAGGTCAAAGCTAAGCATCAGAAACCATCGGGTCTACTTCAACAACCCGAAATCCCGGAATGGAAATGGGAAAACATTACCATGGATTTCATCACTAAATTGCCAAGGACTGCAAGTGGTTTTGATACTATTTGGGTAATAGTTGATCGTCTCACCAAATCAGCACACTTTCTACCAATAAGAGAAGATGACAAGATGTAGAAGTTAGCACGACTGTATTTGAAGGAAGTCATCTCCAGACATGGAATACCAATCTCTATTATCTCTGATAGGGATGGCAGATTTATTTCAAGATTCTGGCAGACATTACAGCAAGCATTAGGAACTCGTCTAGACATGAGTACTGCCTATCATCCACAAACTGATGGGCAGAGCGAAAGGACGATACAAATGCTTGAAGACATGCTACGATCATGTGTTATTGAATTCGAAAACAGCTGGGATCGACATCTACCGTTAACAGAATTTTCCTACAACAACAGCTACCATTCAAGCATTGAGATGGCGCCGTTTGAAGCACTTTATGGTAGAAAGTGCAGATCTCCGATTTGTTGGAGTGAAGTGGTGGATAGACAGATTACGGGTTCGGAGAAAATACAAGAAACTACTGAGAAGATCATCCAAATTCAACAACGGTTGAAAACCGCCCAAAGTCGACAAAAGAGCTACGCTGACATTAAAAGAAAAGATATAGAATTTGAAATTAGAGAGATGGTCATGCTTAAAGTTGCACCTTGGAAAGGCGTTGTTCGATTTAGTAAACGAGGGAAATTAAATCCAAGGTATATTGGACCATTCAAGATTATTAATCGTGTCGGAGCAGTAGCTTACCGACTTGAGTTACCTCAACAACTCGCGGCTGTACATAATACTTTCCACGTCTCGAATTTGAAGAAATGTTTTGCTAAAGAAGATCTCACTATTCCGTTAGATGAAATCCAAATCAACGAAAAACTTCAATTCATCGAAGAACCCGTCGAAATAATGGATCGTGAGGTTAAAAGACTTAAGCAAAACTAGATACCAATTGTTAAGGTTTGATGAAATGCTCGTAGAGGACCCGAGTTTACCTGGGAACGATAAGATTAGATGAAGAATAAATACCCACACTTATTTCCAGAAGATACGTCAACACCTCCAACTGCTTAAAATTTTGGGACGAAATTTATTTAACGGGTAGGTACTGTAGTGACCCGAACTTTTCCATATTTATATATATATTAAATGAAATTGTTATTTACATGATTAAGTGTTTCCAACATGTTAAGCAATCAAACTTGTTAAGACTTGATTAATTGAAATAGGTTTCATATAGACATTTGACCACCCAAGTTGATCGGTGATTCACGAACGTTAAAACTTGTAAAAACTATATGATGACATATATATGGTTATATATATATATAGTTAACATGATTTTATGATAATTAAGTATCTCATTAGGTATTTTAACAATGAGTTATATACATAAAAATGAGAATATTAAATTAAGAAACTCGAAAACGATATATATAACAATTATCGTTATAACAACGTCTTATTAAGTACATATGAATCATATTAAGATATTGATACACTTGGTTAATTATATTAAATGATAATTAAATATATCATTAAGTGTATTAACAATGAACTACATATGTAAAAATAAGACTACTAACTTAATGATTTCGAAACGAGACATATATGTAACGATTATCGTTGTAACGACATTTAACTGTATATATATCATACTAAGATATATTATATATCATAATATCATGATAATGTAACAATTTAACATCTCTTTAGATATAATAAACAATGGGTTAATAACATTTAACAAGACCGTTAACCTAAAGGTTTCAAAACAACATATACATGTAACGACTAACGATGACTTAACGACTCAGTTAAAATGTATTTACATGTAGTGTTTTAATATGTATTCATACACTTTCGAAAGACTTCAAGACACTTATCAAAATTTTAACAACCCGTCCTAATCCACCTAGACGAAGTCGTCGACATTTGGTCCCATTGTGATGATCGACTCTAAATAATGTCCTTAAAATGAGCAAATGCACAGCGAAAGACTTAATTCGTACCTGAGAATAAACATGCTTAAAAGTGTCAACCAAAAGGTTAGTGAGTTCATAGGTTTATCATATACAGTCATAAAATTCAGTAATTTTTGATAGACCACAAGATTTCAGTTTCATAAATATATGTACACTCGCAAGTGTATAAAAGTATTCTATAAGTTGTAGGCACCCGGTAACAAGTCTTAACGTTCATGTTTTACCCTCTGAAGTACACTAGATCAGGTGTGTTTAAAATAACCTCGAAGTACTAAAGCATCCCATAGTCAGGATGGGGTTTGTCAGGCCCAATAGATCTATCTTTAGGATTCGCGCCTACCGTACATAGACAAGTAGTTTAATGTTACCAAGCTAAGGGTATATTTCTGGTTTAAGCCCACATAGAATTAGTTTTAGTACTTGTGCCTATTTCGTAAAACATTTATAAAGCAGCGCATGTATTCTCAGCCCAAAAATATATATAAAAAGGGAGTAATGAAGCTCACCATACTGTATTTTGTAGTAAAAATACATATGACGTCATTTAACAAGTGTAGGGTTGGCCTCGGATTCACGAACCTCAAAGAATTAGCCCTTAAAATAACAAGGATGCTTAAATCCGGGTTTGAACCCACGACCTCTCGTTTCTCATCTACACACCCAACTATTCAGCTGTTTCTTGTTATCTGATTTATTTTCCAGAATAATTTTATATGACCCATTTATTCATCTTTGTTTCAGCTCGCAGCAAGATAATAAAAAACTGGATTACGGCCCACTATCTTAAGTAACAGGAAAATGGTCCAACTAGACTATAGGATTTCGGCCCACTATCTTAAGTAACAGCTTTTATTAAAAATAAATGTTTGCAGACTCCAAGTTTCGAACCCTTGACCCCCTGTCTAGCAACCCACCTCCAAACCAATGAACTGTTCCAATTTTCTGGTTAAGCTAGCTTATTAAATTCTTTTAACTAGTATCGGTTATCTTCTCCTTAAAATCCAATAGCCTTGAAAAATTATCAACCATTATCATTTGGTTCTTTTTTTTTATACGATTGCTATATCACACAGGAAGTGTGCAGCATCGTTATTCACGTTTCCATCTCTGTTTCGAATTATCATCATCATGATTTTATGTAATCGTCATCATCAATTCTTCAAGTATCAACACCTAAATCTAATTATCATCTTAAATCTAAATCACCATGTTAACATCCTCATTGTCATAACCTATCGTCATCCTCATCATTATCAATATCTTAATCACTTCATCATCGTTGTTTAATATAATCATCATCATAAATCTACCCATAACCTCATCATTCTCATCATCACTAACTATATATATCGACCCAAAAATAAAAGTCCATTTCCCTTTAAAAGTAACCCATTTATAATGGATCAAACACGGCCCGAGTAGCTAATGTAAATCAACAGGTGGGTTTCGGTTGTAGTTAGAATTTGAAACAGAGAAAAAAAATATCCATCATTATGAAATTGGAATCATAACAACCCCACCACAAGACTAATAAACCGATCAACATAATACAAAATCTTGGTGCCTTTTATTAATTTTTATTTATTCAAGTGGTGTTATCCAAGTGGTACTTGTCGGCCACCTTCATTATGTTTTTACTATTATCTTTTATTTATAGAATCTTAAAGCATGAATAGCAATAAACCATAATATCATTAAAGAATTACGCCAATCATGTACTGAAGCAAACAAAGTAGACAGGTTTAAAGTTTGAATAATCAAAAATATAATTTCAGCTGCAGTTTTCGAAGATGTATGTGGGTTGGTGTTGCGGTGGTTCGTGGTTGTGGCAGGAGGTGTTTCCGGGGTGGTGAGGTTCAAAAAGGTGGTGACGGATGGTGGCTTTCCAGTGGTTGTTTCTAATGAGTTATTGATGAAATAGAAAACAATCAACGAGTGGGTGTTGGATGGTTGCTTGTGGTGGTGTTCGGAGATGAAGTAGGTTGTTCCATAATGGAGGTTAGAGAGAGAAAGGAAGATAGTCGATGGTTGTTGGTGATGAGGGTGTTGATGGTGGTTGACATGGTCTAGTGATGGAGTATGGTGGTTGTAGGGTGGTGAGTTTATGATAATCTTGATGGAGGTGGTTACCAATGATGAAGGTCATCGGTGATTTTGGGTGATCTCAAGGTGGTTATGAATCACGATAGTTAGGCAACGGGTTTATGGGAAACAAGGTGGTCAAAATGGAAGATGGTGTCAAGCAGGTGTAGCAAGAGAATGATTCGGTTTTTAGAGCTTGACAACCGAAGACAGAAGTAGTGGTCGGGTGTTGGTATGACTTGCAGAAGAAATAGGAGGGATGAACATTTATATAAGTGATGTGGTTATGTATCTAACATTCATATATATGTAATCTATTAATTGTTGTTTTGTGTGATGATCATGCTAGACAACCGTTCACAGGACAATAGAAAAATATAGAAAAAGATAAAGAATTTGGTAACCAGTAACATCATGTATATAGATATTTATATATAAGGTTTATGATGAAATAAACACAAAAGCAGTGACTGAATTAGAATCCTAGACTGCCGACACTTTTAAGGGATAATATTTCGTACTTCGTTGAATCAGTGACGGATAAAAGTGTTCAGAAAAATCCCAATTTTTATATTAATTATCTATATTTATTTCTGTCCTTTAGGGTGTAAAATCAATCATTAAAAGTTGATTGATTAATGAGGCTCACTCCCAAATAAAATGTACGAAGTATAAAAACTTAACTTAATATATATTTAAATATATTTTCAACAAGCTAAAATTTAAGTCACCTAATTACAGGTTAACGTCCATTTTTAAATTCTCTATAAGTTCATTTTTAATTTGTTTAATATCGATCAAAACATCAAACGAGTATTACTGTCATTTACCAAATAAATTCGAAATCACAATATATATATATTTAATGTGTTTCATTATAATAATATTTTTATTGTATTTTACACAATTAAATTTAATAACAACAACATATAATATTTCAAATTATATTTCTAGTTATTATTTATATATATACATATATATACACACTCATATCTATTCACAATTAGTTGTTCGTGAATCGTCGGAAGTGGTCGAAAATCAATTGAATATAGGAAACAGTTCAAACTTTTTGAGACTCGACCTTACAGACTTTGCTCACTGTGTCAAAAATATAATATCGTATCGAAAGTTTGGTTTAAAATTAGTCGAAATTTTCCGGGTCGTTACAGTACCCACCCGTTAAAGAAATTTCGTCCCCGAAATTTGAGTGAGGTCATCATGGCTAACAATAAAATTGTTTTTATGACGAATATGAGTTGTTAAGTAGAGTTTTATCATTATTGATTAATATAGATAAAACAATTCGATCATGTGAAGCGTACGAGTGAAGTTATCACAAAAGAGTGAAATGAGAAATAAAGATTCGTCTTGACTTTTGACGTAGTCACGGTTGAATTCCGGAATTCAAGGAATTTAAAGAAATCTTCTAATCAGAAGGAAAAATGTATTAGCACGAATTATTAGCAATTGTTGGATTTACAGAAGAACAGAAATATCTAGGAAATATTTTCGTGATATGCTTAAAGCTTAAGTAGAATGAAAGAGTTATGTAACATGGCACATGATGACAATAGGGTCTGTGAATCATCATCACGTTCCATTAGAAATTTAGCATGACTTACTGTAATATAACCACGTTGGCCCGGTGTCATTATATTATACTAACTCATGCTTCAATTCCCAACACTTCTCCAGGAATCATTCATAATTCAAACTCGAAGGTTATAGAATTTTTAGAAACTAAAACAGTTTCTTTTATGATGTAATATAGATATCACGAAGAGATAAATAATTTCGGACAGAGATATCAATGAAGATATCTTGAGAAATATCGAAGGTATTTATAACGATAGAAATGATGGTATCTTAGAATTTAAAATATCTAGAATCAAAGGATGTTGCAGAACCTTTCCGCAAGGATTTAGAATAGGTAAGGAGCAAGGTATTCGTTGAAGAGTTCATCAGATACAGAATCATCTGAATTCGTTAAGTACATTTTTACTCCTTGTGATTTGTCCACGGTCTCCTTCATGGTGTGCTCATTCCGATATTCAGTACCAAATTTTGTATCGAGTGTTCCTAACACTTCCTTCTTTATCATCAACTTTTGGCCATTAAGACCATCTACAACATGCTGCTTCGTCAGCATTTTCATAGTTAACAGATCTGGGTCATCGGTTATCAAACCGAGGTGGTTTCAGGAGAATTGTGTTTTTAGATGATTAACCGCTGATGGTAATATGGTGGAATATAAAAGGTTCTCCGGTAACAATAAAGAGCACGCATATATATCGAAGTTATAGTAAGGTTGTTTCGAACGAAAAGTCGAAGTTGATTAGCTGGAGCTGTGACAAAATTGGCTAATTTGAAAAGGAATTACAAAGTTATTTTCGAAAATAACAACGTCAAAAGAGCTAGCACAGATACGTGTTAAACATTTACTCAGGTTCCGAGTGTGTTTAGATGTATAACCATATGTGCATTAATCTTTTCTTCCGTAGGTGAAGTGCGGTTGGTTCATTCTCTCAATCGAGGTGTCTTCAAGAATCATGAAAGATTTGAACATGGATTGGAATCGTCAAGATTCAAATGAGGTTTAAGATGAAATCAAGTGACAAACTTGAAGAATTGTTTAGTTTCATATGTTATAATCAATATTTTAATTCATTTTAATTGTCCAAAGTTAGCAGTCCAATAGTCCAATTGTCTAATAGTCCAATATATTCATATATAATTTAATATATAATATTCGAATTAATTAATACGTATCGTGACCCGTGTACCGGTCTCAGTATTGATCACAACTCAAACCATATATATATTTTGGAATCAACCTCAACCCTGTATAGCCAACTCCAACATTCACATATAGAGTGTCTATGGTTGTTCCGAAATATATATATAGATGGGTCGATATGATAGGTCGAAACCTTGTATACGTGTCCCGTTATTTAAAGTGCGTAAAATAAATAAATATATATCATGACCCGTGTACAACGTATTGTCTCAGAATTAATCCTACGTATTGTGTACATGTGTCCCGATTTAAAGTGCGTAAAAGTAAATAACAGAAATTAAATGACGATAAATAAAATTGCGAGAATTTAAATTGTGATAAATAAAATGTAACCAGTTAGTTAGGAACAGTTAGCGTGGAATCTTAACAAAGTTCATCATAGTTAATTTATTTGTTTCTAACACTTTTTTATTTTGTCCAATGTTTTCTTCATTATGCCACTTGTTGGATTCTGATAGGTCAAAATCCAAATATGTAATTTGAATGGAAATGATTGTTCTGTGGTGAACGGATACGTATATCGGTGGTTGTAAGTAGGATAATAAATGACAGTTGAATCAAATTCGAAGAATGTACAGTGTAACTTATTAATGTGAAATCTAAATATTCCTCGGGTACTACCTACCCGTTAAAATATTTTCATCATTAACAGTTTGTACGAAAGAATTTTTAATTACAATCTTTATGAAAATACACTTGCATATATATTTTCTTCAGATATAATCATGGATTTAATGAGTCAATAAGATATTAAACTCATTTGATTTATCGTTAATACTAGATTACATAATCTCTAAAACTTTAGAAATTACATAATCGCCATGTCGAGCGAAGATAATCGATGTAGAATGATATATAGAACGAAGATAAAGTAGATAGAACGATACGTAGAACGATGATTAGGCTCAAGGTACAGAATGAGATGTTAAGGCATGTGATGTTGAAACTGGGGTTGTTGGTGGTACTGCTGGTGCCAGTGATGTTGCTGAAGCTGGAAATTTTCCACCGTATTCTCCAAATTAATTTCTCGTGTGCGAAGTTCGTTAACTTCTTCTAGTACACCGGGATGATTGACGGTTGGAGCGAGCGGATGAATAAGATTCGTAATATGGGATAGTATATAATAGTGACGAGATAATCTAGAAATGAGAGAAAAAATGGTGTTTTGAATAGGTTCGCCGGTAAGTGCTTCAGGTTTATCGCTAAGAGGGAAAGTCGGTGGATGGAAAGGATCACTTTCTTCTTGTCTCCATTGGTTAAGTCTACTACGAACTCATCAGATAAATTGGGGATGGCTGTATGGTTGATTTATTCTGGTGACGCTGCTTCTGGAGCTGGAGTGGGACTCCATATCGGAATCCGAGGGACTTAATCTAATGGTGAGTTCCATTGCGTAAGATTGAATAAAGGATTTTTCGACATGAAATGAATTTCGGGTGTCGGATGATATTCTATAGAATACCTAAATATAGTACAGAAGATCCCGTAGATCACGGAGGGAATTAAGGAAATGTGTCAGATAAAGTCTACAGTAACAGATACGCTAAGATATGAATTTATCTGTACACTATCTATCAAATAAGTGCAGGAAGTCGTGTCTAGACTTAGGAATGATAAGCAGGTAATTTTCAACTAGAAATGACAAACAATACTTATAATATGCAGCTAAGGTCGAAGTCCAGACTCGCTAATGCATCCCTACAACTATCAGTTAGACACACTAATGCAAGACCTGGTTCACTAAGACCAACGCTCTGATACCAACTTTAACAACCCGTCCTAATCCACCTAGACGAAGTCGTCGACATTTGGTCCCATTGTGATGATCGACTCCAAATAATGTCCTTAAAATGAGCAAATGCACAGCGAAAGACTTAATTCGTACCTGAGAATAAACATGCTTAAAAGTGTCAACCAAAAGGTTGGTGAGTTCATAGGTTTATCATATACAGTCATAAAATTCAGTAATTTTTGATAGACCACAAGATTTCAGTTTCATAAATATATGTACACTCGCAAGTGTATAAAAGTATTCTATAAGTTGTAGGCACCCGGTAACAAGTCTTAACATTCATGTTTTACCCTCTGAAGTACACCAGATCAGGTGTGTTTAAAATAACCTCGAAGTACTAAAGCATCCCATAGTCAGGATGGGGTTTGTCAGGCCCAATAGATCTATCTTTAGGATTCTCGCCTACCGTACATAGACAAGTAGTTTAATGTTACCAAGCTAAGGGTATATTTCTGGTTTAAGCCCACATAGAATTAGTTTTAGTACTTGTGCCTATTTCGTAAAACATTTATAAAGCAGCGCATGTATTCTCAGCCCAAAAATATATATAAAAAGGGAGTAATGAAACTCACCATACTGTATTTTGTAGTAAAAATACATATGACGTCATTTAACAAGTGTAGGGTTGGCCTCGGATTCACGAACCTCAAAGAATTAGCCCTTAAAATAACAAGGATGCTTAAATCCGGGTTTGAACCCACGACCTCTCATTTCTCATCTACACACCCAACTATTCAGCTGTTTCTTGTTATCTGATTTATTTTCCAGAATAATTTTATATGACCCATTTATTCATCTTTGTTTCAGCTCGCAGCAAGATAAAAAAAAACTGGATTACGGCCCACTATCTTAAGTAACAGGAAAACGGTCCAACTAGACTATAGGATTTCGGCCCACTATCTTAAGTAACAGCTTTTATTAAAAATAAATGTTTGCAGACTCCAAGTTTCGAACCCTTGACCCCCTGTCTAGCAACCCACCTCCAAACCAATGAACTGTTCCAATTTTCTGGTTAAGCTAGCTTATTAAATTCTTTTAACTAGTATCGGTTATCTTCTCCTTAAAATCCAATAGCCTTGAAAAATTATCAACCATTATCATTTGGTTCTTTTTTTTATACGATTGCTATATCACACAGGAAGTGTGCAGCATTGTTAATCACGTTTCCATCTCTGTTTCGAATTATCATCATCATGATTTTATGTAATCGTCATCATCAATTCTTCAAGTATCAACACCTAAATCTAATTATCATCTTAAATCTAAATCACCATGTTAACATCCTCATTGTCATAACCTATCGTCATCCTCATCATTATCAATATCTTAATCACTTCATCATCGTTGTTTAATATAATCATCATCATAAATCTACCCATAACCTCATCATTCTCATCATCACTAACTATATATATCGACCCAAAAATAAAAGTCCATTTCCCTTTAAAAGTAACCCATTTATAATGGATCAAACACGGCCCGAGTAGCTAATGTAAATCAACAGGTGGGTTTCGGTTGTAGTTAGAATTTGAAACAGAGAAAAAAAATATCCATCATTATGAAATTGGAATCATAACAACCCCACCACAAGACTAATAAACCGATCAACATAATACAAAATCTTGGTGCCTTTTATTAATTTTTTTTTATTCAAGTGGTGTTATCCAAGTGGTACTTGTCGGCCACCTTCACTATGTTTTTACTATTATCTTTTATTTATAGAATCTTAAAGCATGAACAGCAATAAACCATAATATCATTAAAGAATTACGCCAATCATGTACTGAAGCAAACAAAGTAGACAGGTTTAAAGTTTGAATAATCAAAAATATAATTTCAGCTGCAGTTTTCGAAGATGTATGTGGGTTGGTGTTGCGGTGGTTCGTGGTTGTGGCAGGAGGTGTTTCCGGGGTGGTGAGGTTCAAAAAGGTGGTGACGGATGGTGGCTTTCCAGTGGTTGTTTCTAATGAGTTGTTGATGAAATAGAAAACAATCAACGAGTGGGTGTTGGATGGTTGCTTGTGGTGGTGTTCGGAGATGAAGTAGGTTGTTCCATAATGGAGGTTAGAGAGAGAAAAGAAGATAGTCGATGGTTGTTGGTGATGAGGGTGTTGATGGTGGTTGACATGGTCTAGTGATGGAGTATGGTGGTTGTAGGGTGGTGAGTTTATGATAATCTTGATGGAGGTGGTTACCAATGATGAAGGTCATCGGTGATTTTGGGTGATCTCAAGGTGGTTATGAATCACGATAGTTAGGTAACGGGTTTATGGGAAACAAGGTGGTCAAAATGGAAGATGGTGTCGAGCAGGTGTAGCAAGAGAATGATTCGGTTTTTAGAGCTTGACAACCGAAGACAGAAGTAGTGGTCGGGTGTTGGTATGACTTGCAGAAGAAATAGGAGGGATGAACATTTATATAAGTGATGTGGTTATGTATCTAACATTCATATATATGTAATCTATTAATTGTTGTTTTGTGTGATGATCATGCTAGACAACCGTTCACAGGACAATAGAAAAATATAGAAAAAGATAAAGAATTTGGTAACCAGTAACATCATGTATATAGATATTTATATATAAGGTTTATGATGAAATAAACACAAAAGCAGTGACTGAATTAGAGTCCTAGACTGCCGACACTTTTAAGGGATAATATTTCGTACTTCGTTGAATCAGTGACGGATAAAAGTGTTCAGAAAAATCCCAATTTTTATATTAATTATCTATATTTATTTCCGTCCTTTAGGGTGTAAAATCAATCATAAAAAGTTGATTGATTAATGAGGCTCACTCCCAAATAAAATGTACGAAGTATAAAAACTTAACTTAATATATATTTAAATATATTTTCAACAAGCTAAAATTTAAGTCACCTAATTACAGGTTAATGTCCATTTTTAAATTCTCTATAAGTTCATTTTTAATTTGTTTAATATCGATCAAAACATCAAACGAGTATTACTGTCATTTACCAAATAAATTCGAAATCACAATATATATATATTTAATGTGTTTCATTATAATAATATTTTTATAGTATTTTACACAATTAAATTTAATAACAACAACATATAATATTTCAAATTATATTTCTAGTTATTATTTATATATATACATATATATACACACTCATATCTATTCACAATTAGTTGTTCGTGAATCGTCGGAAGTGGTCGAAAGTCAATTGAATATAGGAAACAGTTCAAACTTTTTGAGACTCGACCTTACAGACTTTGCTCACTGTGTCAAAAATATAATATCGTATCGAAAGTTTGGTTTAAAATTAGTCGAAATTTTCCGGGTCGTTACAAAAATACTTCTACTTAACAAAAATGCTTACAATTACATCCTCGTTCAGTTTCATCAACAATTCTACTCGTATGCACCCGTATTCGTACTCGTACAATACACAGCTTTTAGATGTATGTACTATTGGTATATACGCTCCAATGTTCAGCTCTTAGCAGCCCATGTGATTCACCTAACACATGTGGGAACCATTATTTGGCAACTAGCATGAAATATCTCATAAAATTACAAAAATATGAGTAATCATTCATGACTTATTTACATGTAAACAAAATTACACATCCTTTATATCTAATCCATATACCAATGACCAAAAACACCTACAAACACTTTCATTCTTCATTTTTCTTCATCTAATTGATCTCTCTCAAGTTCTATCTTCAAGTTCTAAGTGTTCTTCATAAATTCTATAAGTTCTAGTTTCATAAAATCAAGAATACTTCCAAGTTTGCTAGCTTACTTCCAATCTTGTAAAGTGATCATCCAACCTCAAGAAATCTTTCTTATTTATAGAAAGATATCTTTATAATACAAGGTAATACTCATATTAAAACTTTGATTCAATTTCTATAACTATAACAATCTTATTTCGAGTGGAAATCTTACTTGAACTTGTTTTCGTGTTATGATTCTGCTTCGAGAACTTTCAAGCCATCCAAGGATCCTTTGAAGCTAGATCTATTTTTCTCATTTCTAGTAGGTTTATCCATAAAACTTGAGGTAGTAATGATGTTCATAACATCATTCGATTCATATATATAAAACTACCTTATTCGAAGGTTTAAACTTGAAATCACTAGAACATAGTTTAGTTAATTCCAAACTTGTTCGCAAACAAAAGTTAATCCTTCTAAATTGACTTATAAAATCAACTAAACACATGTTCTATATCTATATGATATGCTAACTTAATGATTTAAAACCTGAAAATACGAAAAACACCGTAAATCCTGATATACGCCGTCATAGTAACACCGCGGGCTGTTTTGGGTTAGTTAATTAAAAACTATGTTAAAATTTGATTTAAAAGTTGTTCTTCTGGGAAAATTATTTTTCTTATGAACATGAAACTATATACAAAAAACATGGTTAATGTAGCGACCTGACAAAATCGTCATTGACGGCGCCGTCTACTTAGGTCCCGTTACGTGGTCATAAGTCTTTAAAACAACGTTTGACCAAAAGTATGTCACATTCATTTCAAAAGTAAAGATGTTTCGAGGTTTACAAAGTAGTTTGACAACTAGTTACATAAAAAAGTTTAAAGTACAATTGAAACATATGCGACACAATTTAAAAGTAGACAAAAGACGCTCCATGTATGCATGTATACTCAACATCCAAGAAAGTATCAAAAGTAATGAGCGGAAGCATGTATCACAAAACGTTCAAGGACCTGCAAAAAACATAGAAATCTGTCAACGAAAACGTTGGTGAAATCATAGGTTTAAGTAAGTAAGTACAAGTGAACCACAAAATTTGTAACATTGATATAATAGTAATACATTCCAAAGTTAATATTCACGACCACCCAATTATCAATGCTTAACATTCCTTCCATAGAACCCCATCACAATAGTGTTAGAACATACACTGTTTCTCGAAAATATATTTCATTCGTAAATGGTAGCGAACCGTTTGAATGAGGGTTTGTCAAACCCATATGGCCATATAACATAAGTTCTCGCTTACACCCGGCAAGTGTAACTAATGATAATCGAATTGAGGATTTTTGTTCAAACTCGTATGTAGAATGTTTGTTTTCATGTACTTGTGTTCACTTAGTAAAAAGAAACGTTTATGTTTTCTCATCCCAAATGTAAATTCAAAAGAGTAAAAGTGGGACTATGATCTCACCTTGAGTGCACGTATGTAAAAGTACTTCAAAAAGTAAACGTATGCAAGAACGAATGCTAGTCTTGACCTAAACAAATAGGTTGTATCAATAACGGTAAACACGATAGGTCAAAGTGTTTAGTTAGTCCTATGGCTCATTACGACTCGATCATTATAGCGTGTGAATCAAATTATCAAGTTTCATGCAAGGTACAAGTATAAAAGCATGTTAGAATGATTGTATAAGTATTTGGTAAAGTTTGACAAAAAGTCAAACTTTGGTCGGGTCAAAGTCAACGAAAAAGTCAACACATTCGGGTCGGGTCCCGAACTATTTTTCTGAGGTTTTTATTCATATATAAGCATGTTATAACAAGTTACATGTGAATCGGAGGTGCGTAGCATAGCAAACATTTTTCGAATTTTGACCATGTAGGTCAGAACCTGGACACGCCTTAGGTCACGCCGCGACCCAAGACTGCCGCGCTGCAGCATTTAACATGTGCTGGTACCTGGTCAGTCTCAAATGTCCAAGTCTCAAATCAAAACTCTTTCAAGCATAAATCACAAACCGCTAACACTTAGAACTCGTATCTTATATCGTTAGAAAGGTAATTTGACAAAGAATACAACTAAATACATTTCACCAACCAAAAACATCATTTGCAACAATTGACTTTCCAAGTTAAATGATCAATCAATGCACACCATAAATGCTTCAAATTCATAAATGCACATTTATGATTCGGGAATTTAATGCATACATATGACACGTCGTTTCGTAGGTAATCAAACATACAATCTAACTAACCACTTACCAACAACAATTCATGGCATTCAATACATCAAAAATGCATTTAAAGTTCATCAAAACCCTAACCCAAATTCACCAAAATCACTAATCAAGTTTATGGAGTTTTCTAAAGCAACCTACACATCAAATTGAAGCTAGTGATGTTAGGAACACATTTAATACATGCATTTATAACATTTAACATCATTCAAACAACCAAATCACCAAATCAAACACACCAAAGTTTATGTTCATGCTAGTTACTTCAAATAACAAAATCGAACATATAAATCATATATTCATGTTAGACTTGAGCCATAGACACTAATTAACAACTTTATAAGTTAAAAACATCAAGAACACAAAATCTAGTGATTTTAGAAAGTTACCCAAACTTGATGAAATCGGTATGGAATCGAAGAGGAAGTTGCAAGGATTTCAAAAATGTAACTTGTTTTGATTGAAGCTTGCTAGATGTGATTTAGATGATGAATCTTGGAAATGGATAATTGAAAGAAAATATGGAAGTAGTGAAAGAAAAGAGAAATGAAAATGAAAAAGAAGGGAGGAGGGTGTTGACTAGTCAAAAGCTAGTCACATCTTTGCTCCCTTAGCCAAACTAGTCCCTCGAGTTCGGTTGCGGGTGCGTGAATTAGCTAAACGAGATATTTTTAAAATGCGTATTAACGAGGGATGTTATAATCATATAACGGAATTTAAATAATTAAACGGAAAAGTAAACGAAAAAAGGCAGGATGTTACATTACCTACTCCTTAAAAGAAATTTCGTCCCGAAATTTAAGTAGGCGTATTAGTCGTTGTTTCTTCCTCGGAATCTTGTGTTTCCGGAACCGGGAATAAGTGAGGGTATTTTCTTTGCATTTGATCTTGCCTTTCCCAAGTAAACTCGGGTCCTCTTTTGGCATTCTAACGAACCTTGACAATCGAGATTCGGCTTTGTTTTAAAGTCTTGACGGAGGTGTCCACGATTTCAACCGGTTCCTCCACAAAATGAAGTTTGTCATCAATAGTAAGTTCTTTGAGAGGAATGACGATATCAGGTTCGGCAAGGCACTTTTTCAAGTTAGATACATGGAAGGTAGGATGAACGGAGCTCAATTGAGGTGGAAGATCTAAATGATAAGCAACGGTTCCAATACGCTCCAAGATTTCGAAAGGACCAATATACCGCGGATTTAGCTTCCCGCATTTCCCAAAACGGATTACACCTTTCCAAGGTGCAACTTTTAACATTACTCGGTCACCGACTTGAAATTTGAGGTCGTTGCGTGTTTTGTCGGTGTAGCACTTTTGAGGACTTCGGGCCGTCCGAAGCCTATCTCGGATTTGTACGATCTTCTCGGTGGTTTCGTGAATGAGTTCGGGTCCGGTGATTTGCACGTCGCCTACCTCGGCCCAACAAAGAGGTGAACGACATTTTCGGCCATATAGCGCTTCAAAAGGTGCGGCTTTAATACTCACGTGATAACTGTTGTTGTAAGAGAACTCGGCGAGAGGTAAGTGCTTGTCCCAAGCTTTTCCAAAATCAACCACACAAGCTCGTAACATGTCCTCTAAGGTTTGAATGGTGCGTTCGCTTTGCTCATCGGTTTGGGGATGATATGCGGTGCTCATGTCTAAACGCGTTCCCAACGCTTCTTGTAAAGTACGCCAAAATCTAGAAACAAAACGGCCATTTCGGTCGGAAATAATCGATATAGGTACACCGTGATGGGTTACGATCTCTTTGATGTAAAGTTGTACAAGTTTTTCCATTTTGTCCGTTTCCTTCATAGCGAGAAAGTGTGCAGATTTGGTGAGACGGTCAACAATAACCCAAATCGTGTCATAACCGCTCGTCGTTTTTGGTAACTTGGTGATGAAGTCCATCGTTATTCTTTCCCACTTCCATTGCGGGATTTCGGGTTGTTGAAGTAACCTGGACGGTCTTTGGTGTTCGGCTTTGACTTTGGAACACGTCAACACTTGGCAACATAAATAGCTACGTCCCTTTTGATGTTCGGCCACCAATATTGTTCTTTAAAATCGTGGTACATCTTATTGGCACCGGGATGAATCGAGTATCGTGACTTATGGGCTTCATCTAAAATAAGGCTTCGTAGGTCCCCATATCTAGGCACCCAAATCCTTCCGGCGTAATAACGGAGTCCGGTCTCCCTAATTTCGAACCGAGAGACTAGAATGTTCAAGAGCTCGTGTGAAACGTTTTCATCCTTGAGAGCCTCATCCTGGGCTACCTGAATTTGGCTATTAAGGTTGGTGTGGATGGTGATGTTTAAGGCTCGGACACGAAGAGGCACTGCTCTTTCTTTTCGACTTAAGGCATCAGCTACTACATTTGCCTTTCCGGGATGGTAACGAAGCTCGCAATCGTAATCGTTTAAGGTTTCAATCCACCTTCGTTGTCTCATATTTAGTTGCTTTTGATCGAAGATGTGTTGGAGACTTTTGTGATCGGTAAAGATGCATACTCTTGGTTCCATAAAGATAATGTCTCCACATTTTAAGTGCGAAGACAACGGCTCTGAGTTCGAGATCATGTGTCGTATAGTTCCGTTCATGGATTTTCAATTGTCGAGAGGCATAAGCAATGACTTTCTTTCGTTGCATCAATACACACCCAAAACCATGTTTGAGGCATCACAATATACAACAAAATCGTCATTGCCTTCAGGAAGTGACAAGATAAGAGCGGTGGTTAGCTTTGTTTTCAAGATTTGAAATGCGGATTCTTGTTCGGTTGCCCAAACGAATTTCTTTCCCTTGAGTTAACGCGGTTAGAGGACGAGCGACCAAAGAGAAATCTTTGATGAATCTACGATAGTATCCGGCGAGACTCAAAATTTGATGAATGTGAGTAGGAGTAGTAGGAGTCTCCCATTTACTAATGGCTTCGATTTTTGATGGATCGACTTTAATACCTTGGTCACTTACAACATGACCAAGAAATTGAACTTCCTTTAACCAAAATTCACACTTGGAGAATTTGGCATAGAGTCGTTCTTGCCTTAAAAGTTCAAGCACAAGTCGGAGGTGTTCCTCATGTTCTTCTTTGCTTTTAGAATAAACCAAAATATCATCGATGAACACGATAACGAATTTGTCAAGATACGGTTTGCACACGCGGTTCATAAGATCCATGAACACCGCCGGTGCGTTAGTGAGACCAAATGGCATGAAAAGGAATTCATAACTACCATAACGAGTTCGGAAAGCGGTTTTGGAGACATCTTCCCCCTTAACCCTTAATTGATGATAACCCGAGCGGAGATCAATTTTCGAATATACACAAGACCCTTGTAGTTGATCAAAGAGGTCATCGATGCGAGGAATAGGATATCGGTTCTTAACCGTCAATTTGTTTAGTTCACGATAATCAATGCACATTCGTAGGGATCCGTCTTTCTTTTTAACAAACAAAATCGGAGCGCCCCGAGGTGAATGGCTAGGTTGGATAAAACCACGATCAAGTAGTTCTTGGATTTGACTTTGCAATTCTTGCATTTCGGATGGAGCGAGTCTATAGGGTGCACGTGCTACGGGTGCGGCTCCCGGAATAAGATCGATTTGGAATTCAACCGGTCGATGAGGTGGAAGACCGGCAATTCGTCGGGAAATACAATGGAATAGTCACTAACAATTGGCACATCATCGATGTTCTTCTCATCGGACTCGACTTTCTTAACGTGAGCAAGGATCGCAAAACAACCCTTACGGAGTAGTTTTCTAACTTTAATGCATGAAACGAGGTTGAGTCCGGTGCAACTCTTATCGCCATACACAATCAAGAGTTCACCATTCTCGATAGGAATTCAGATTGCGTTAAGATCACAAAGGATGTGAGATTTCGTTTTGACCATCCAATTCATACCGATTATTACATCGAAACTTCCTAGTTCCATGGGTATCAAGTCAATTTCAAATTCGTTACCCAAAATGTTTAAAGTACACCCTCGGTAATATGTGTCGGCACTCAATAGTTTCCCGTTGGCCACTTCAATGGTATAAGTGGTATCTAGTGGGAGTGGTGGAGTGCTAAAAGAATGAATCAAAGTCTTGGATACAAAGCATTTATCGGCACCCAAATCGAATAAACAAGTAACATAAGTGTTGTTGATAAGAAACGTACCCGTGACTAATTCATTGTCATCTCGGGCTTCCTCGGTGTTGATGTTAAAAGCTCGGCCGCGCGAATTGGGGTTATCTTTCTTCTTCGGGCATGCATTTCTATAATGGCCCTTTTGGCCACATTCGTAACAAGTGCCCGTTTTTGGTGCATTGGGCCCCTTTCGAGCGATGGGGGCGACACTTTTACACTCATTGGCCTTATGACCAACTCCTTGGCAACGATGGAAAATTAGCTTGCCACATTCACCAAAGTGATGTTTGTTGCATTTGTTGCAAAGAGGTAGGTTTCCGGCATAACCCTTCTTGCCGTCGGAGGTGAAAGGCTTCTTGGCAAAATTGTTGTTGCTTGATTGAGGGGATTCCCATTTTCTTTTATTGTTACCCGACTTATCCTCGGCTTTAGGTACCGGCACTACAATTTCGTCCACCGTTGTGTTTGATGCTCTTTGGGAGACCATCCATGTAAAGTTCAACCCTTAAAGCTTCGGGGTTCACAAGGTTTGGGCACATCAAGGCTAGTTCGGAAAATCATTGATTATAAGCCTTGAGATCGTTTCCGACCGCTTTCAAAGTTCTTAGCTCTTGTTCGAGCCTTCGGGTTTCTTCCCGAGGGAAATATTCGACGATCATCTTTTCCCTTAAGTCGGCCCAAGAGAGGGCGTGAGCTTCATCGGTACCCACCGATTGTACATAGGTGTTCTACCATGTGAGGGCGACACCGGCGAAAGTGTGAGTGGAGTATTTGACCTTATCTTGGTCCCGACAACCACTTATGCTAAAGACGGCCTTCGTTTGTTCGAACCATCGAGTGAGAGTAACCGGTCCCCTGGTCCCATCAAAAGTATGAGTTTTCACCCCATGAAAGCTTTGTAGGAGCACCCTTCGCTTGAGTTACCGGCCCCTTGATTGTTGTTGTTGTGGTTGTTGTTATTGTTGTTGTTGGAGGAGTGACCGGCCATGGCCGCATCCACGCCGGTGGCTATCATTCATTGTAGAGCTTATTCGGGAGTCTCATGGCGTGGCACACGACGAGGAGGCATTGTTCCTTCAAAACACAAGAATACCGTTGATTAGTATTTTCAATAATACTAATCATGATATGGAATAAGGATAGAGAGAAAAATTTTCCTTGACTCGCCTTAAATTCTTTATGCCACAATGTCGGAACGTTCATATGAGTCATCGTAATATAATCCCGGAAATTATGTTACCCTGATTCATATGTGCATTCGACATCATTTCATATAGTCAAGGTGGCGCGTCAATTAAATCAAGTAACGTGAGATTAAGGTTGAATAAGAATTAGATATGATAGAAGAGTTCGAGTATAATGCACAAGTAGTCAAGTAATTCCTACTTCAAGTCTATATGCCGGTTATAGTCTAGACTCACTAATGTACCCTATGACTCGGGGTTGACACCAATGAACTCTAAATCCCTACAACCAACGCTCTGATACCATCTGTAGTGACTCGACAAAATCGTCATTGATGGCGCCGTCTACTTAGGTCCCGTTACGTGGTCATAAGTCTTTAAAACAATGTTTGACCAAAAGTATGTCGCATTCATTTCAAAAGTAAAGATGTTTCGAGGTTTACAAAGTAGTTCGACAACTAGTTACATAACAAAGTTTAAAGTACAATTGAAACATATGCGACACAATTTAAAAGTAGACAAAAGACGCTCCACGTATGCATGTATACTCGACATCCAAGCAAGTATCAAAAGTAATGAGCAGAAGCATGTATCACAAAATGTTCAAGGACCTGAGAAAAATATAGAAATCTATCAACAAAAACGTTGGTGAAATCATAGGTATAAGTAAGCAAGTACAAGTGAACCACAAGATTTGTAACATTGATATAATAGTAATACATTCCAAAAGTTAATATTCACGAGCACCCAATTATCAATGCTTAACATTCCTTCCATAGAACCCCATCACAATAGTGTTAGAACATACACTGTTTCTCGAAAATATATTTCATTCGTAAACGGTAGCGAACCATTTGAATGAGGGTTTGTCAAACCCATATGGCCATATAACATAAGTTCTTGCTTACACTCGGCAAGTGTAACTAATGATAATCGAATTGAGGATTTTTGTTCAAACTCGTATGTAGAATGTTTGTTTTCCTGTACTTGTGTTCACTTAGTAAAAAGAAACGTTTATGTTTTCTCATCCCAAATGTAAATTCAAAAGAGTAAAAGTGGGACTATGATCTCACCTTGAGTGCACGTATGTAAAAGTACTTCAACAAGTAAACGTATGCAAGAACGAATGCTAGTCTTGACCTAAACAAATAGGTTGTATCAATAACGGTAAACACGATAGGTCAAAGTGTTCAGTTAGTCCTATGGCTCGTTACGACTCGATCATTATAGCATGTGAATCAAATTATCAAGTTTCATGCAAGGTACAAGTATAAAAGTATGTTAGAATGATTGTATAAGTATTTGGTTAAGTTTGACAAAAAGTCAAACTTTGGTCGGGTCAAAGTCAACGAAAAAGTCAACACGTTCGGGTCGGGTCCCGAATTCTTTTTCTAAGGTTTTTATTCATATATAAGCATGTTAGAACAAGTTAGTTGTGAATCGGAGGTGCGTAGCATAGCAAACATTTTTCGAATTTTGACCATGTAGGTCAGAACCTGGACACGCCTTAGGTCGCGCCGCGACCCAAGACTGCCGCACCGCGGCTTTTAACGTGTGCTGGTACCTGGTCAGTCTCAAATGTCCAAATCTCAAATCAAAACTCTTTCAAGCATAAATCACAAACCGCTAACACTTAGAACTCGTATCTTATATCGTTAGAAAGGTAATTTGACAAAGAATACAACTAAATACATTTCACCAACCAAAAACATCATTTGCAACAATCGACTTTCCAAGTTAAATGATCAATCAATGCACACCATTATCAATCAATGCACACCATAAATGCTTCAAATTCATAAATGCACATTTATGATTCCGGAATTTAATGCATACATATGACACGCCATTTCGTAGGTAATCAAACATACAATCTAACTAACCACTTACCAACAACAATTCATGGCATTCAATACATCAAAAATGCATTTAAAGTTCATCAAAACCCTAACCCAAATTCACCAAAATCACTAATCAAGTTTATGGAGTTTTCAAAAGCAACCTACCCATCAAATTGACGCTAGTGATGTTAGGAACACATTTAATACATGCATTTATAACATTTAACATCATTCAAACAACCAAATCACCAAATCAAACACATCAAAGTTTATGTTCATGCTAGTTACTTCAAATAACAAAATCGAACATATAAATCATATATTCATGTTAGACTTGAGCCATAGACACTAATTAACAACTTTATAAGTTAAAAACATCAAGAACACAAAATCTATTGATTTTAGAAAGTTACTCAAACTTGATGAAATCCGTGTGGAATCGAAGAGGAAGTTGCAAGGATTCCAAATATATAATTTGTTTTGATTGAAGCTTGCTAGATGTGATTTAGATGATGAATCTTGGAAATGGATAATTGAAAGAAAATATGGAAGTAGTGAAAGAAAAGAGAAATGAAAATGAAAAAGAAGGGAGGAGGGTGTTGACTAGTCAAAAGCTAGTCACATCTTTGCTCCCTTGGCGAAACTAGTCCCTCGAGTTCGGTTGCGGGTGCGTGAATGACCTAAACGAGATATTTTTAAAACGTGTATTAACGAGGGATGTTATAATCATATAACGGACTTTAAATAATTAAACAGAAAAGTAAACGGAAAAAGGCGGGATGTTACAGTTAAACTCAAAGTGGAAGTATGTTTTCTAAAATGGTCATCTAGACGTCGTTTTTTCGACTGAAATGACTACCTTTACAAAAACGACTTGTAACTTATATTTCTGACTATAAACCTATACTTTTTCTATTTATATTCATAAAATAGAGTTCAATATGAAACCATAGCAATTTGATTCACTCAAAACGGATTTAAAACGAAGAAGTTATGGGTAAAACAAGATTGGATATTTTTTGATTGTTGTAGCTACGGGAAATATTGTAACAATTCTATACAAATCATATCCTAGCTAACTTATATTGTATTATACATGTATTCTAATATATTATGTAATCTTGGGGTACCATAGACACGTATGCAAATGTTTTGACATATCATATCGACCCATGTATATATATTATTTGGAACAACCATAGACACTCTATATGCAGTAATGTTGGAGTTAGCTATACAGGGTTGAGGTTGATTCCAAAAATATATATACTTTAAGTTGTGATCAAGCCTGAGACATGTATACACTGGGTCGTGGATTGATTCAAGATAATATATATCGATTTATTTCTGTACATCTAACTGTGGACAACTAGTTGTAGGTTACTAACGAGGACAGCTGACTTAATAAACTTAAAACAGTAAAACGTACTAAAAATGTTGTAAATATATTTTGAACATACTTTGATATATATGTACATATTTGTTATAGGTTCGTGAATCGACCAGTGGCCAAGTCTTACTTCCCGACGAAGTAAAAATCTGTGAAAGTGAGTTATAGTCCCACTTTTAAAATCTAATATTTTGGGATGAGAATACATGCCGTTTTATAAATGCTTTATGAAATAGACACAAGTAAATGAAACTACATTATATGGGTGAATGATCGACGCCGAATATTCCCCTTTTGCTTGGTAACCTAAGAATTAGTAAACCGATCTACTAATTGACGCGAATCCTAAAGATAGATCTATTGGGCCTAACGAACCCCATCCAAAGTACCAGATGCTTTAGTACTTCGAATTCATTTTTATCATGTGTGATGACCCGAAAATTTCTGACCAAATTTAAACTTAATCTTTAACGTTTTCGACACGATAAGTAAAGTCTGTAAAGTTGAATCTCAAAATTTTTGAACTATTCAATTACCTTTCGATTGTTCTCAACGATTCGTGAACAATTATATGTAAATAGATACATATATATACCATAACTTGAAAACGTAACAAAGTGTTGAGTATATGATACTGTGCATTAAACTTATTGGTTTGATTATCTGATTGATATATTTAGATACAGAGTTAAAAGATTATGCCAAATGATTGAATTAAAAGATAATTATTGAGTCCCTTAAGGATTATGATATTATTACGGGTCTCTGTTGTAAGGTCCACGTTGATTTGGGAAATCATTCATTCTTAACGGTATTCAGAATAAATGGTAAAGTGTTTGTTTAAATAACGTAATTTGGACACATACAATAATAAGGAATATCAACTGTTGGAATTAGATATATGAATAACTTGAGATATGTATTTTAAAACGTGTTTATTAATATTGAAAATATATATTTAACAATACGATAAAATATAATATTAACTTGGTCATAAAAACGAATTGTTATTATATATATATTAACAAATAGTGAGACGATGATTTATAGAAGTAAATGATCAAAATGCTCGAAAGTTTAAGATATACTTTGAGTGGTATAGTTAGGGATAATTTAAGGCTATATTTTGACAAAGGTACGTGACACGAAATGTAAAATACAAGTTTTCTCAGCGTACGAAAGGACATTTGAAAAACTGGAACCGGGACATAAGTCGAGTGATGACGTACGACTTATCGGAACAAAATTTACAAGTCAACTGTGCATGTGAATTTAATATAATATATAATTAATTATATAAATTAAATATATTATATATATTATATAAAATTATGTCGACAAACAAAAAGTTAAAAGTTTGTGAGCTGGATCAGAGGGCCATGCGATCGCATGGCCTTGAAGCACAAATCCCATGCGATCGCATGGGGTACTTTTTCAGAAAAAGTTCTATAAATTGCGCAGTTTTTGGCTCAATTGAATATATATCTCTTTCTCTAGTATTATTACTCCGTAATATTTATTTAATTTATTTTATTATTATTATTATTATTATTATTATTATTATTATTATTATTATTATTTATATTATTAAGATTAATATTATTATTAATCTTATTATTATTAGTATTATTAATTATGTATTATACATAAAATACTACGACGAGGTCATGAGTGGGTTATTTTCAAAATGGTTTTCAAGCGGGATAGAGCTAAGGAAATTATGGGTTATTGCCAAGGAGGTTATGGGTAATGTTCGGGGGTATATTTATGAATCAAACCTAGTGTTTATCATCTCCGTTACGTCTACGTACTTTCCTACAATATTGAATCTCAATACTGATACGTTGAGATCTACGATTAATTGGTAATCCGAGTTTTGGTCACATTTTGGTGAACAACTTTATATGCTGCTAAGGTGAGTTTCATAAGATCCCTTTTACTCTCTACATTTTTGGGCTGAGAATACATGCAAATGCTTTATAAACTGATTTACAATATTTATATGCGTGAGTTTCATATGCTCCCTTTTCAATTGCTTTTGTAATCTATATTTTTGGGCTGAAAATACATGCACTTTATTTTAAACGCAATGGATACAAGTACATACTAAATTCTACACTGAGTTTGAACCGAAAATCCCTTAGCTTTGGTAACTGTTAACTGCCAGTTATAAGAACTGGTGGGCGCGAGTAGTAGTATATGGATCCATAGGACTTGATATCCCCGTCCGAGCTAGAGCACTAGCCTTTTAACAGACGTATGTGATATTGCTCTAAACATACATATTATTCGACGCAATATCACTCATATTTCATAGGTTTTTATCTTCTACGAAGACATTCAATGCGCATTTCACGAGAAAAACGATAAAGGTAGACAAGAGTTTGTTATTTGAAGACTCGACGATAAAACGATCATTTTAACCAGATTTATATCAAGAAACGTTTATCCGAATGAAAGTACAAGATGAAAGAAGAAAAGAGTTCAAATGTATAGTGCCAAGACAGTACACGTCAACACGAGATCAACAAAGAACAAATGAAGAAGAAAAATCAAGAAAACTGGAAATTTGCCTTACACGAATCGTGTACTATTACACGAATCGTGTAATATCTCTGGTCATACACGATTCGTGTATATATACCCGATTCGGGTAATGTTAGGCCTCAACAGTTTCCAGAACGTGCAAAAAGCTGGCGGCTGCTTTATTATTTTTTATACTACTTTTGGCTAGTGCTGCAAGTAATGGACGAATAATCATCAAAACACTCAGCAATTGGACAGTCTTTTTGACCAAATTAAGCTCAACTACTACTTCTATTCAAGCATAAATACGGAGTACTATCAACAGACACAGAGAGGATTACAACACAAATTTATATTTCAATTACTATAGTTAAAGTTATTGTTAATTTTATTACGCTGTAAAAATAGTTTCAGTTATTAAGGGGGTATTGTTCGTGATTAAGGGTGTTATTATATGCGTGAAAGGGGTGTTATTATTGTAATTTTTCTACCATTTGAAGTTAATGCAAGTGAAGATATTTTAGTAAGTTTACTCTGTTAAAATTAGTGTTGTTATTATGTTTGCAGATCTATATTTTTATGTCTCCCCTAGTGTAATGAATAGCTAAATTTCCCTAGTGTTTGCTTAAATGTAGAGCCCCTAGTGAAATGGATTGTTACCATTAGTAAAGTTAAAATGTAACTTTAGTATTTTTAATATTGAGCCTAGTTAAAAGAACCATTTTTATGTAATTAGGTATTTAATCCTTGCCACTTAATTTAGTAAATTTAAATAACGAAAGTTGTTTTTATTTACACAAATTAAGCTTCAACATTAAAAATGATCTAGACGAATTTATGGATAAGTTATTGACACCAATTTAGAAATAAACTTCGGTGGTTTGGGTGATATCAATAAATTATGTGAAGGTGAAATTATAAAAAGGGAGACCGTTATAATTTGGGTATTGGCGAAGGTCAAAACTAGGCTAGGTCTCAATTTAAATACTTAGGGAATAGTAGCTTTCTAAAAAGAATCCAATGAAAATTAGATTTTATTTAGTTAAGTTGTAACTTTATATTTATTCGAGAGAAAAATGTAAAGTTTGATACTAGAACATTTTAATAAGGCGTAAAACTTAAAACAATCCATGGATCTAGGGGTGACACAATTAAGTAAACACTCCCATTTATCTTATTTTTACTTCCTATAAAAAGTATTATTGTTATTATTCACGAATTACCATTTTAAAATATAAAAATAACATAAAAACATCTATTTTTCGTAAACAGTTAATTGTCACATAATTTAAGCCATACACGAATCGTGTACGGTCACACGAATCGTGTAGGCCTTGACGCGGCTACAGTACCAGCTAGGGTAAAAATTAGGGTTTTGATTAATTAATTATTTATAATTTAGGTTATTAGTTATTTAATTATTATAATTAGGTTATTTATTATATAATTAGTTTTAATTAAGTATAAAATACAAAAATACATGTTTTAATCCTAAAATTAGTATTAATCATTATAGGTTTATAAATTGTAATTAGTTTATAATTAGTAAATTAATTAAATTCCTTTTAATTTGTATTAGTTTTATTAAAAATGCATTTTAGTTAAATTAATTAAGTTTATATAATTTTTGCTTAAAACAAAAATCTAAATATATAATTTTATTAAAAATTACTATTTTACTAATTACCATTTAGTAGCATAATTAATGCATCATAATTAAGTATAATTTCATTTAGTATCATTTTAAGATAATGCTTGTCATATTATAATTTTATTTTAATTAGTAAATTAGTTAAGTTATTTGCTTTTACTGTTACTATAAATTGCCTAATCCAAAACCCCACTTTAATTAAGTTTGACATCAAAGACTATTAAAAAGAAAACCATTAAACACTCCATCTCCCTGTGGAACGAATCGGATTTACCAACAAACTAAACTACACGGATAGGACTAGTTGCCTATATATATGTGTGAAATCAACCTAAAATCAATAAAATACCACATATACAATAAATCAATTCGTGTAACAAAACAACTCAAATCCGTTCATAAATAAAGGTTACGATCCAGCACATCAACTTTTTGGCGCCGCTGCCGGGGAGTTGGCAGTTAAATAAATAGATAATTTTTCTGATTCGTAGTAGTAGTTGGATTTGTACGTGGACCGGGTTGTTGGATCACCAATTTTATTGGTCTTTGAAGGATCCTGCCCCTCTGCTGCATCTTTTGGCTATTCGAAACGTGGGCAAAAATCAGAAGGAAAATCTGTTGTTTAAGGTTTTTTATCATTGTTTTTATGTTATTCGATCCTCTCGAGGAAATTCATTTCCAAGAAAGTTCAAAGTTTTTGAATAAATCCTTTAGTTCTTTGTACAATTTCCCAAATTGTATGATCCGTCCAATCTTAAACTCATTAAACTTAATCCGGAACCTCAAAGAATTAATAAAGGACAAAAACAACAAAAAGAAATAGGAAGTACTTTTAAAACACCGAAAAACACTAAAAAAGAGAAACAAATAGGTAACCCTAGATAAACCTTTAGTAAAGTGATCTCATAATAGAAATTAATGTATGAACTTACGTTCCTCCAACGCTGAATTAACTCCCTCACATCCTGAACCCGAAAGAAAATTCCACGAACGCTTAAGAGCTCAAGAAGTAGAATCTCTTGCTAAAAATTTAGAGTCACTTTTCTTAGAATCCGACTCTGAACCAATAATTCAACCAATCATAGAGCCGATTATTAAAGAAGAAGAAGAAATGGCTGATACAAATCAAACGATGGAAGCATTAATGAAGGCCACAAGAAAAGGTCAAGGCCACGCAATCATCCAACCCACGATGAGTGATGGCTTTGAAATAAAAGGTCAATTTTTACACATGGTAACTAATACATGTCAATTCGGTGGAGCCCCAAATGAGGATGCTAACGAGCATCTTCGTAAGTTTGTAAGCATTTGCAAGCTTTTCAAAATCAAAGATGTCACCGATGAAGTTGCATGTTTAAAAATCTTTCCATGGTCATTAAAAGATGAAGCTAGAGATTGGCTAGACTCATTACCTGAAGGCTATATTGAAGACTGGAATGATATGATGGACAAATTTTTGTCAGAATTCTTTCCTGCTTCAAAAGCAGCAAAATTACAAAGTGACATAAATCACTTTAAACAAAAGCCTAATGAAACTCTTTATGAAGCTTGGACCCGATTCAATAAAATGCTTCGAATATGTCCTCAACACGGGTTGAATACATTCCAAAAGGTCCAAATATTCTATAAAGGAGTCAATGTGACAACTAGAAAAGATATAGATGTTGCAGCTGGAGGTTCGATCATGAAGAAAACACCTGAAGACGCTCACACAATCATTGCTGATTTAGCCTCCCATTCTCATAATTGGCATCAAGAAATAGAATTTTCTAGATCATCAAATGTTGCTAGTATTGAAAGTAATGATGAAATTGCTTCTTTAAAAGTTCAAATAGCAAATCAAGCAAGGCAAATCGAGAAAGTAACCAAGGAAATGCATGCTATCAGAGTAGGATGTGAACTGTGCCAAGGTCCCCATCTTACTAAAGATTGTAATCAAGCAACAATGGAAGAGCAAGCAAATTTCTTAGGTTACTTACGAAAAGGTGAAATGAACTTTAGCGATTTTCCAGCATTAGAAGCAAATAACCGAAGATATCCTCCCATCAACAGCTATCAAGTAGGAGGACCTTCAGGATCAAATAATAATAACTATCAAAATAACAATAACTATCAAGGTGGAAATCCAGGTTACCAAAACAACCGGAATTTTCAAAATCAAAATCAAAGAAATCCACCGTCAGGATATAATAACCGAAATCAACCTCAAAGAAATTATCAAAATAATTTCCAACCCAATCAACCACAACCACTAGCACTCATGCAACCACAACCATTAGCAATTATGCAACCTCAACCCGAGAGGAAATCTGGTTTAGAAGATCTCTTAAGAGATTTTATGGTCAAGCATGAGCAAAATGCAGAGCTCCAAACTCAGCAAATTCGAAATCAACAAGCTACAATACAAAACTTAGAAAGAGATGTTGGAAGGATCTCACAGTTACTATCAGAGAGACCACCAGGTACTCTCCCCTCAAATACTCAAGTGAATCCCAACAATCCCCAAACAAGGAACGAGCATGTAAATGCTATAACTACTAGAAGTGGTTTAACTACTAAACCCGAGACTCCAAAATCTCCGGAAGTTCCTTTATCTCCTACTATTTCACCAATACCGGTTGATGAAAACGAGCAAGATAACGAAGAACAAGAGAAAAATGATCTACCGGAGGTCATACAAAAGAAAATTGAAGAACCACCAGTAAAAGTGCATAAGGAACCTATTCCTTACCCAAAAGCATTAAAGAAAGATAGACTCGCAAAGCGATATGAAAAATTTGCGGACATGATTAAGCAAATTAGCATTAACATGCCACTCGCAGAAGTTCTTAGGGATATGCCTAACTACGGGAAATTCTTAAAAGATCTAATATCTTCAAAGGGTAAATACCATGATGTTTCTGCCACATTCCTCCATGAAGAATGTTCGGCTATCTTAAAGAAACAAAATGTACCTCCAAAATTAGGAGACCCTGGTAGTTTTATCATACCATGTATGATGGGTGATTCGGTAGTGTACGATGCACTAGCCGATCTAGGTGCAAGTGTCAACTTAATGCCTTACTCATTATATTTAAAACTCGACTTGGGAGACCTAAAACCAACCCGCATGGGTATTCGATTAGCAAATCAATCATTTGATACTCCCATAGGTATAGCCGAGGATATACTTGTAAAAGTTGGCTCACTCATCTTCCCCTTCGACTTTGTTATTCTAGAAATGCAAGAGGACACAAAAGTTCCTATCATTTTAGGACGTCCTTTCCTAAATACTGCAGATGCTATCATCAATGTCCAAAAAGAACAATTAAGTCTAGGTGTAGGAAACGAGAGAATAATTTGTCACATTGACAAAGCCATGAAAAGACCCACTTCTACCGATGACTCTTGTTTTCAAATTGATGTTATAGATCTATGTGTCGAAAATGAATTAAAAGAACTACTAGAAATTGATATCCCGGGATTAGCCCCGGTAAGTGAAGATGAATACTTCAATATTGATGAAGATTTTGATAAGTTAATGAAGGTAGTCACGGATGACGAGACCATTAACGAAGAAATTCCCAATGAAGAGGAAACATTTGAGGAAATCAATAATGAAGATAGATTCCGTATAAAGAATTCCTTGGAAGAACCACCCGTACTAGAGCTTAAAGAGCTACCCAAACACTTGGAGTATGCTTATCTCGAAGGTACATATCAATTACCAGTAATTATCGCTTCACATCTTTCCGATAATGAGAAAGATAGGTTAATTTCTGTTTTAAAAACCCATAAAAAAGCTATAGCCTGGAAAACAACCGACATTCCGGGAATAAACCCGTCTTACTGTACACATAAAATTCTCCTTGAGAATGATTACAAACCCGTAGTACAAAGACAACGTAGGCTAAATCCCAACATGAAAGAAGTTGTCAAAAAGGAGGTTATCAAGTTACTTGATGCCGGGTTAATATACCCTATATCCGATAGCCCATGGGTTAGTCCTGTTCAAGTTGTACCCAAGAAAGGAGGTACAACTGTAGTCCTTAATGATAAAAATGAACTCGTTCCTACGAGAACAGTCACTGGTTGGAGAGTCTGTATAGACTACCGTCGTTTAAATGACGCCACAAGGAAAGATTGAAGGTATTTCGTATGCCCGAGAGACATATTAAATTAACGTGGCTGACGTGTTATGATCCAAGTCGGGTCATACCCAATAACAAACTTACTGACACCTTATTCGTCTTTGATCTTAACGATTGAATTGTTGATTAAATACGCGACACTTGAACTTTGAGAAAAATGGTTTTCTTAAATAATACTTGGTGTATATATATATATATATATAAATTATGGAATAATTTATATTATATGGAATTAATTATTTATGGGTTAAATAATTAATTAATTTATGTTACATTTATATAAATTGGTTTTATATAAATAAAATGTACATAAATTAAATTGCAAGTTTATAAAATGTGCATTATAAATATATGGAAGTTTTATATAAACATATAACTTGTTTAAAACTAATTAATTTAAACAAAAGATGGAGTGGCCTTGGAGTTGTAAGTAAGCATGCTAATGACTCCAACACTTGTCCATACTTTCCCACTTCCATATACATGCACTTTGACTCCTTGGTGGAGAAGAATACTTGCAAAAATACATCAAAAAACTGCACAAACTCTCCCATTTCTGCTGCTGCAGGCCGTGGGGTTTAGGGAGCAAGAAGGGGTTCATAATTTGGTTTTGTAAGTTTAATTCAAGTGTTAATTAAATCCTAACCAAAGTACAAGGTGTTGGTTACAAGTTTGGGGTATAATCTCTTGAGGTTTCATCCATTTGAAGCTCCATTCAACATCATCATCTTCATCACTTTCAACTAGCTTGGAATAGGTATAACATCTTATTCTTGCTTGTAGTTTGTAAGCTTATTTCTCAACTTGATCCTTTTCTTGGGATTTAACTTTTATATGGTTAAAGATTAACATGTTTCAAAATGGTAATTACATGCTTCCGCTTTTAATTGATTCTTAAATGGTTTTAAGTATCATGAAACTTGTTAAATCCCAACAATGGTATCTAGAGCCGAAGTTGATGAAATATGCTTCGAGATGATATGTTAAACCCACTATATTTTGCATTTTATGAACATGCATGATAGTAGAATGCAAAAATTTTAGGGTTTGGGTGGGTTTGGTATTTAGGCCGAATTTAAGGAGACCCAAAATGGGTTTTTGGGTTCTTCCATTTGGTCTAATTTTGGTTGTATGTAATGTTCACAATCCTAGCCTTGACCTTGTGTTGCATGCATGTGTGTTTGGTTGATTTATAATTCATTTGGTATGTATTATCATTCATTCAAAAGGCATGTAATAATTATTCAATTGGTTTGTAATTATATTCATTTGGCTATGTAATTTATTTTTGGTATGTAAAATAGATTAGGTTGTATTTCATTTTCTAGACAAAATGTATTAGGATATATTTTGTAAAATGATGAAGATGATGAAGACTTGAAGAACACATGAAGAAGCATTTGGATGCAAGATTAAGTGGGAGGTTAAAACCTCCTACTTTGTGTTATAACCCCTTAACCGGTGGCATTTGTTTTCGGCTAAACAAATGTCTACCAAAATGGCTTGATTGTGAACATATGATTTTGCATGCGTGGTTGTTTTGTATGATTATGTGGATTGTATGTTTGTATGCTACAAGTTAATCACACAAGTTAACAACAAACTAAAATGGCAATTTAAATTGGTTAAAATTGACATTATTAACGACATGCAAAACGTCAATTTAAATGGTTAAATTAAAAACGGCTAAAAGGACATTAATAATCGGTTATTAAGAACATGATAAGGATCATACATATGAAATGGTTTATAACTAGTAATTGGCTTACTAAAAGGACATGAAAATAGGTTTTTTCATAAAACACTACACACCAAATGCATGTTGGTGTATAGCATTTTGTTTTCTAAAACTAGAATGTAGAAAACATAAAATCCCTTTAACTAATACAAGGTAAACAAGTTAAACGCCATCCTTTTGTGGAAACACTTAGACATATTAGGAATCTCTTGATGGGATAAAGGTCACCTAACCGTCATGAGTGAACTAATATGAATAAGGTACACTTTGCATACATGTGGGATAAAGGTCACCTAACCACTTGTATGTTAAGTCTACATGTCTACACAAGTAGGACGACTTGATTTGGGAATCATGAACTTAGGGTCACCGAAGCATGAGGAACAAATAGGCGTTTGATGGGATTAATATGCCATGCAAAAGGATTGCATGATCCCATAAAATTAGAAGTTGCAAAAGGATTGCAATTGTCATTATGACTACCTAGCTAAATCAAATGACGGGATAAAGGTCACCTAACCGGAATTTGACTTACCGTTGGATTCTAATATTTAAATAAAACAAATTAAAAGGGTATTGTTTATTAAATCTAAAATCGATACTTAAACGAACCTTGTTAATTTTGTAGATGGCCGCCAATAACAACAACAACATTCCAAACGCACCACTTAACCTAAACCACCTATCATTAAGGTCTCTCTTAGAGAAAGACAAACTCAACCATACAAACTTTATGGATTGGTTCCGCAATCTTCGGATTGTCCTCAAACAAGAGGATAAAATGTATGTGCTTGAGGACCCCATTCCCGATCAACCGGATGAGAATGATGTGGATGCAATGGCCTCTTACGATAAGTATTGCCACGACTCCCTTCAAGTCTCATGCTTAATGCTTGGGACTATGATACCCGAACTCCAAAAGGATTTCGAGCATCATAGTGCATACGACATGATAACGCAATTGAAGGAGATGTTCCTTCAACAAGCGCGTGTCGAGCGATTCGAAACGGTTCGGGCGCTACATGCTTGTCGTATGGACGATACCCAATCGGTTTCATCTTATGTACTTAAGATGAAAAGCCTTATCGATCGTGCTAACCGTCTTAACCTAAACATATCTAATGAGTTAGCCACCGATCTTATCCTTAACTCCCTATCGAAAAGGTTTGATCAATTTGTAATTAATTACAATATGAATGGGATGGATAAGAGCATAGGTGAGCTTCACGGTATGCTTAGAACGGCGGAAACTAGCATGGGTAAAAGGGCTTTACCCGTGTTAGCAATCGATCAAGGTGGGTCCAAAAGTAAGACCTCTAAGCCAAAGGTGGCTAAGAGAAAAGGACCCGCCTATCAAGGCAAAGGGAAAGGGAAGATGGTTACCCCAACCATCAACAAGGCTAAGAAGCAAAAGGTAGCCGAGAAGGCAAACCCCAAGGAAGACCCATGTTTCGGTTGCGGTGAGATGGGTCATTGGAAACGAAACTGTCCGGTCTACCTTAAGGAGTTGAAGGAGAAGAGGGATGCGGGGCAAACCTCAGGTAACATATATATGGTATATATAGAGCTTAGTATTACTTCTTCTAATACATGGGTATTAGACACGGGATGTGGAACTCATATTTGCAATTCTTTGCAGGGGTTCAAAAGAAGTAACAAGCAAACGGGAACATCAAGTCTCTTCATAGGGAATGGAGCTAAAGTGCAAGTGAAGGCTCAAGGAGACTTTGTGTTAAAGCTTCCAAGTGGTTTGGAACTTATTTTGAAAGATGTTTTGTATGCACCCAATTTATGTCGAAACATTATTTCCATTTCCCGTTTAAAACAATGTGGTTTTAATCCTAATTTTGTTAATGATGATATCCATATTTATTTAGATAATGTATTCTATTTCAAGGCTTCACCTTCAAATGGAATTTATGAATTGGTTCATGATGACACATCATCTAGTAGCTCAATGTACCATACAAGCACCAAGAAACTCAAAAGGGATTTGAGTGATTCCTACTTATGGCATTGTCGCCTTGGTCACATAAACAAGAACCGAATACATACACTTCAAAAGAATGGACTTTTGAAATCAAATGAAATGGATTCGTTTGAAGTATGTGAATCTTGTTTACAAGGAAAGATGACTAAAGCACCTTTTAAAGGGACCTATGAAAGGGCTAAAGATTTATTGGGATTAATACATTCGGATGTATGTGGACCCTTTAAACCCATGACTAGGAATGGTGAAAGATACTTTGTTACTTTCATTGATGACTTTAGTCGTTTCGGATATGTCTACTTATTAAGACACAAGGACGAAACGTTTGAAGCATTCAAAGAATATCAAAACGAAGTACAAAATCAACTCAATAGGACAATTAAGGTACTTCGTACCGATAGAGGAGGTGAATACCTAAGCGATGCCTTCCAAGATCATCTTAGGAGTTGTGGGATTATCTCACAACTTACTCCACCCGGAACACCCCAGCTTAATGGAGTTTCCGAAAGGAGGAACCGAACCCTAATGGATATGGTTCGATCTATGATGGCAAGAAGCTCGTTGCCTCTATCATTTTGGGGTTATTGTCTAAGCTCCGCGGCCCGTATTTTAAATATGGCCCCAACCAAGAAAGTGGAACGAACTCCTCACGAGATGTGGTTTGGTAAACCTCCATCTCTATCATACTTAAAGGTATGGGGATGTGAAGCTTATCCTAAGCGTTACGTCCCTAATAAGTTGAATGCTCGATCCACGAAGTGTATCTTCATAGGATATCCCAAGGATGATATGGGATACTACTTCTATGATCCATCCGAGCAGAATGTATTTGTTGCTCGGAAGGCGGAATTCCTTGAAACTAAGTTCCTAATGGAAGGAAATAGTGAAAGGAAGATAGATCTTGAAGAGGTTCAAGATCAAGTAGATGATACACAATTGGTTGACACTAGCACTCAACATGAAAATGTTGATAGTGATCAAATGGATGATCAAAATACACAAGACGTTCGAAGATCTAGTAGGATTAGTAATCCTCCCGAGAGATATGGGTTTCTCGTAGATGGTTGCTATACGGTTGATTTGGATGAACCGACAAACTACGAAGATGCTTTATCAAGGATTGATAAAGATAAATGGCAGGAAGCCATGAACGCCGAGATGCAATCCATGTATGAAAACCAAGTGTGGGAACTTGTTGAGCAACCTCCTAGCTCTAAGCTAGTTGATTGCAAATGGCTTTTCAAAATGAAAACCGACATACATGGAAACTTGGATACATATAAAGCTAGACTTGTGGCAAAAGGTTTCACTCAAACTCAAGGGGTTGATTATGATGAAACTTTCTCGCCAGTGGCAATGCTAAAGTCTATTAGGATATTATTTGCCATTGCTGCTCACTACGACTATGAAATATGGCAAATGGATGTCAAAACCGCTTTCCTAAATGGACATCTTATGGAAGATGTCTATATGGTCCAGCCTGAAGGTTTTGTTGATCCAAAATATCCTAAAAAGGTATGCAAGTTAAAGAAGTCAATCTACGGATTGAAACAAGCATCTAGAATGTGGAATCATCGTTTTAATGAGGAAGCCGAGAAATTTGGCTTCATTAAAAATGGTGATGAAGCTTGTGTATATAAGAAAGCTAGTGGGAGCACTATCATGTTCCTTGTACTATATGTGGATGATATATTATTATTTGGGAATGATATTACCACAATGCAAGGAGTCAAAACTTGGCTAAAGAGTTGCTTCTCCATTAAGGATCTTGGAGATGCACAATACATATTGGGGATAGGGATCTATAGGAATAGATCCAAGAGATTGATAGGTTTAAGTCAAAGTACATACATTGATAAAATCTTGAAAAGGTTCAAGATGGAAAACTCTAAGAGAGGTTTGGTACCTATTCAAAGAGGAACCGTTCTCAGTTCATCTCAGTGTCCTACCACGAAAGATGAACAAGATAGAATGAAGAAAGTCCCATACGCATCTGCTATTGGGTCTATCATGTATGCAATGATATGTACTAGACCGGATGTGTCATGCGCTCTAAGCTTGACAAGTAGATACCAGAATAACCCAGGAAATAGTCATTGGATTGCTGTTAAAAGCATATTGAAATACCTTAGGAGGACTAAGGATATGTTTCTAATATATGGGTCTGGTGAGGAGGAACTCGCTGTAAAAGGTTACGTGGACGCGAGTTTCCAAACTGATCGAGATGACTCTCGATCACAATCCGGTTATGTCTTCATGTTAAATGGTGGTGCGGTCTCTTGGAAGAGTTCGAAACAGGAGGTTGTTGCATTATCCACTACAGAATCGGAGTACATTGCCGCCTCACTGGCAGCTCAGGAAGCTGCATGGATGAAGAAATTCATCGACGACTTAGGAGTGGTCCCTTCCATTCAGGACCCTCTTGAGATCTTTTGTGACAACGAGGGTGCGATTGCTCAAATCAAGGAACCTCGTGCTCATCAAAAGACTCGTCACATTGAGCGGAGATTCAACTACATCAGGGATGAGGTTGAAAAGGGAAAGATATGTATTCACAAAGTTCACACAGATCATAATGTTGCGGATCCACTCACGAAGCTTTTACATGGGCCAAAACATGAGGGACATGTTTGTGCATTAGGGCTTCGATATTCTAGTGATTGGAAATGATCTACTTTATGTATTGTAATGGAACGAATTTGTTCAAACTCATTAATATGATTATGGTTTAATTTATTTTGAGTCATGTTCCTATTTGCATATTTTATCCATGAATAAGCTATTATTCTAAAATCCGTAGTTGATCACATTTGTGGGAACAAGTGTGAGGTTTAGACTATTATGAACTTGGATTGGTATACATTCAAGGACTGAATGTGGGGCAAGGTTGCAACCAAAGTTCATAGATATTTGTGGGACACAAATATTGGAAGACCCGCTCTCAAGATTTACTGTATGGAGCCTTCGTGGTTGATCACATGTAATCTTGAGTAAAGGCGAATATCATTGTATCCTCTGACCTGAGATACATATTGGGTTCTAATATTCACCGAGTATTATGCCTTGATTCTTTCCTTCGCTATTCTGAAATATGGTAGTACATAAGGAAGAACTCAGGTATATTACAAAGTGTATATCTAGGACGTATGTAGTCAAGATGGAATTTGTCCCTCTTATTCGTTGAGAGTCAGATGTCTAAGGCCTGAAAAGTTAAATCTATAAGAGAGTGATCACTCTGTATCTCTTGGATTTAACATGACATCTAGGATGAAAGGATATAATGAAAGATTCACCTAATCATATTCGAGATGGGAACTCGAAAGGGATGATGTTATTGAATGGCACAAAGTCATAACATATTAGGGGTGATGGACGGTGTGTTAGGCTGTATCCATCACTTGCATTAATTTCTTATGTTTCTCGTGCAAGTGGGAGATTGAAGGTATTTCGTATGCCCGAGAGACATATTAAATTAACGTGGCTGACGTGTTATGATCCAAGTCGGGTCATACCCAATAACAAACTTACTGACACCTTATTCGTCTTTGATCTTAACGATTGAATTGTTGATTAAATACGCGACACTTGAACTTTGAGAAAAATGGTTTTCTTAAATAATACTTGGTGTATATATATATATATATATATAAATTATGGAATAATTTATATTATATGGAATTAATTATTTATGGGTTAAATAATTAATTAATTTATGTTACATTTATATAAATTGGTTTTATATAAATAAAATGTACATAAATTAAATTGCAAGTTTATAAAATGTGCATTATAAATATATGGAAGTTTTATATAAACATATAACTTGTTTAAAACTAATTAATTTAAACAAAAGATGGAGTGGCCTTGGAGTTGTAAGTAAGCATGCTAATGACTCCAACACTTGTCCATACTTTCCCACTTCCATATACATGCACTTTGACTCCTTGGTGGAGAAGAATACTTGCAAAAATACATCAAAAAACTGCACAAACTCTCCCATTTCTGCTGCTGCAGGCCGTGGGGTTTAGGGAGCAAGAAGGGGTTCATAATTTGGTTTTGTAAGTTTAATTCAAGTGTTAATTAAATCCTAACCAAAGTACAAGGTGTTGGTTACAAGTTTGGGGTATAATCTCTTGAGGTTTCATCCATTTGAAGCTCCATTCAACATCATCATCTTCATCACTTTCAACTAGCTTGGAATAGGTATAACATCTTATTCTTGCTTGTAGTTTGTAAGCTTATTTCTCAACTTGATCCTTTTCTTGGGATTTAACTTTTATATGGTTAAAGATTAACATGTTTCAAAATGGTAATTACATGCTTCCGCTTTTAATTGATTCTTAAATGGTTTTAAGTATCATGAAACTTGTTAAATCCCAACAAAGATCATTTCCCACTTCCTTATATTGATCAAATGTTAGAACGTTTAGCGGGAAAAGAATATTATTGTTTCCTTGATGGATTCTCCGGTTATTTTCAAATTCCCATTGATCCATTAGACCAAGACAAGACAACTTTTACTTGTCCATTTGGTACTTTCGCATACCGACGAATGCCGTTCGGATTATGCAATGCGCCAGGCACCTTCCAAAGGTGTATGATGGCAATATTTCATGACATGATAGAAGAAAGTATGGAAGTCTTCATGGATGATTTCTCTGTTTTTGGAGATTCCTTCGATTCATGCCTTTCAAACCTCGAACGAATGTTAATTCGTTGTGAAGAATCAAATCTTGTTTTAAATTGGGAAAAATGCCACTTCATGGTGAAGGAAGGCATTGTCTTAGGACACAAGATTTCTCGAGATGGAATGGAAGTAGACAAAGCTAAGATTGATGTAATTTCAAAGCTTCCTCCTCCAACTAACGTTAAAGGAATTCGTAGTTTCTTAGGTCATGCGGGATTCTATCGACGATTCATAAAGGATTTTTCCAAAATCGCTCGACCCATGACTAAACTTCTTGAGAAAGATAGTACATTCGATTTCAATGACGAATGCCTACAAGCTTTCTCCATCCTAAAAGAAAAACTTACGAATGCACCTATCATAGTATCTCCCGATTGGTCCAAACCATTTGAGTTAATGTGTGACGCAAGCGATTATGCCTTAGGTGCTGTTTTAGGACAACGCTCAGATAATCATTTTCGTCCGATTTATTATGCAAGTAAAACTCTAACAGGAGCCCAAATTAATTATACCACCACAGAAAAGGAACTCCTAGCAGTTGTCTATGCATTTGATAAATTTCGGTCATATTTAGTGTTGTCTAAAACCATTGTTTACACAGATCATTCAGCACTTAGATACTTATTCAAGAAGCTAGACGCAAAACACCGTCTAATTCGTTGGGTTCTTTTACTACAAGAATTCGACATTGAAATACGTGATAAGAAAGGAGCTGAGAATCTAGCTGCCGATCACTTATCTCGACTTGAAAATCCCGAATTAGAGAAACTTGATGATACAATCATCAAAGATACATTCCCTGATGAATCTCTAATGAGAATAGAAACCGACTTTGAAATTCCATGGTTTGCTGATTTTGCAAACTATCTTGCTACAGGAGTATTAATTAAAAATCAAACATACCAGCAAAAGAAGAAATTCTTTGCTGATTTAAAGTATTACTTCTGGGAGAGTCCTAATCTTTTTCGAATAGGAGCGGATCAAGTTATCCGCCGTTGCATATATGGTAAAGAAGCTCAACAAATATTAGAGCACTGTCATCAAGGCCCAGCAGGTGGTCATTTCGGACCTAGCTATACAGCCAAAAAGGTTTTTGACTCGGGCTTTTATTGGCCAACTATTTTCAAAGATGCATATCACATGGTTAAAACATGTGATTCTTGTCAAAGATCGGGAAATATCTCCAAGAGAGACGAAATGCCACAACAAAGCATCCAAGTATGCGAAATATTTGACATTTGGGGTATTGACTTCATGGGTCCATTCCCCGCTTCTAACAAATGTAAATACATTCTCGTAGCAGTCGATTATGTTTCTAAATGGGCTGAAGCAAAAGCCCTACCCACTAACGATGCTCGAGTTGTTGTTAGCTTCCTTAAAAACCTTTTCTCACGTTTTAGGATTCCAAAGGCATTAATCAGTGATCGTGGAACTCATTTTACAAATCAATTACTCGAGAAAGTGCTTAAAAAGTATGGAGTTAATCATCGTTTCTCAACTTCTTACCACCCTCAAACGAGTGGCCAAGTTGAAAACACTAATCGAGGTCTTAAACGAATTTTAGAAAGAACGGTAAATAACAACCCGAAAATCTGGCATCGAAAGCTAGATGATGCGCTATGGGCATTTAGAACCGCATTTAAAACACCCATTGGTACTACACCTTTCCGATTAGTTTATGGTAAGGCATGTCATCTACCTGTCGAAGTCGAACACAAGGCATATTGGGCTTTAAGAGAATGTAACACCAACCTTGTGCAAGCCAGAGAAAACCGATTCTTACAAATTAATGAATTAGATGAATTAAGATTACAAGCATATGAAAACTCTAAAACATATAAAGAAAAAACTAAAAGATGGCACGATGCACGACTAAAAACAAAAGAATTTGAACAGGGAGATAAAGTTTTAGTCTTCCAATCACGTTTTAAGTTTTCACCTGGGAAACTAAGATCCCGATGGTCTGGGCCATATATAATAAAACAGGTTTTTTCATCTGGATATACAGAATTGTACGGTAAAGACGGTGGAACTTTCAAGGTGAACGGTCATCGACTAAAGCTATACTTTGAAGGGATCAACACTACGGAAAGAGACGAAGTCACATTCTACCCTAAGGACAACTAAATTCAGGGTAACTCTAAAGTTGTAAAACTCCATTCTCACTTTTCATTTTTATCTTTACGAGTGGAGTTCGATTGGTCTTTCCCTAGCAGACCCTAAAGAACTAGTCTTCTCCCCCCATTCTACCTTTTTAATTTCTTTTGGTTTGTTTTTATTTCTTTATTTTCAAGATGCGAGGTAAATATACCTACAACCACTTCATTTTAATGTGCGATAAAATTCTACCAAGAGATGTGGTATTAGATATTAAGAAACGATGCGATGCGATAAGAAAAAGAGAAAGACAAGATTATAATGAAAAAAATTATGCAAAAGGTAAATCAAAATGCGCTAAGAGACGTCGAGCACGACAATTGGGTAAATGTGGAAAATGTGGAAAACCGGCTCACTCCGGAGATTGCCCAAAGAACCAAACGGACTCTAATTTCGAGTACGTAACTTTATGCCGAGAAGGGCCTTTCAAATGCTTAGACGAAAACCTTTTAAACCCACGTGGTTACGCCTACGAGGCGATGGGAAGTGAAATTTCGCGACTCGACTACGAAGCGAGTCAACGTGGGTTCACTATCTAATTCTTTTTCTCGTCCATTGTATGTATGTGCATATTTTTTTTTTATTTTGAGTGTTTATGTTTTTGTGTGTTTATTGTTTGCCGTGTGTTTTAAAAAAAAAAAAAAAAAAGAGGGTTTATTTAATTTAAATTGATTAAACTTGAATTTAACCTGTTTTCATTGAAAACAATAATGTTAAAGTGTTCAAACTGAATTATTGTTGTTCAAATTGCACGAAATTAATTGTTAAATTTTTAAGATATCATTTAAATAGTAAATCACGAAAACAAAATAAAAATTAAAAAAAAAAAAAAAAATTCTTTCTACTAAATTGAGGTGAAACGCCTTGAGTTTAACTTGTTTCTTTGAAAATGAAAATGTTAGGTTTCACAACTGAATTTTCATTCTTCAAAATTGTACAGAGTATTTGTTAAATTCTAAAAGTCTATAGTAGATTGCAAAAATATACTCTTTTATCAATAACCGTAAAAATATATAACTTGTAAATCTTTGTCGTGGATAATGATAGGTTTGACAACCGAAATTAATCTCTACCTAGACGATAGGAAACAAAGTTTTAAGTTTGAAAATTAGTTGATTTAAGGGTATATAAAAAAATATAGAGTGTATTTTAATTTGTTTAAACTTTTATTTTTCATGTACTTGTTATAAAATTAAAAATGTTAATATCTTTAACACAAAAATAGAGTGTTTTTATTTTATTTTTGAATTTGTCTTCAGAAAAAACATTAAAAACTTTAACTATTAATGAATTGAATTTTATAAATTTATTTTTAAGATTTATAAACGGATAAAGAACAGGTGTAAAAACAGAATTTCCGTTACAAATATAAATCTATAAAAGATATTTTAAATTTAATTGATTATAAGTTATAAAAAAAATATATATATATATATATATAAAAAGAAAAAAAATTAGTTTGTAATAACAGAATTTTTTTTGGTGTGTATTGAAACTTATAATGTTTTTATTTTTTATATATTAGCAAGAAAATATAGTGTGGGGTAAAAAAATGTGTTGTACGATTGAATTAAAACCCCATATTTTGTGTGTTTTTAACATGGTTTTGACAGGTACAGACGAAAATGCAATTAGACGAAACGAAACATCAAATTACATTGTGATACAAACATTGGATATGATCATAGGTAAAACAATTTGAAAATCCAAATCGGTTAACAAAGGAAGTTCCAATTACTCTACATTTTTTGTCCTCTCAAATTTATACATTATTATCTGATTTTATGTAATGAGGGCATTACATAATCTTAAGTGTGGGGTGGGAATATATAAATTCTCGAGAACTTATAAGTTATTGGTTTTTATGAAAATTTGAAAATTCTCGAGAACTTATAAGTTATTGGTTTTTATGAAAATTTGAAAATTTTTAAACAAATGTATCTAATCAATTCTTAAGGTAACTACGAGCAATTAAAGATCAGGTGTAAAAACCGAAATTGTTGTCTCCATACATTAAAAATACATAAGTTTATTTGTTTAAAACTTATAAAAGAAAACCATTTATAACAAGAATTTATAAATCCTTATATTGAGAACCATTTATCACATGTTTCTTTGAAGTTTATTGCAGATATCATTGCTAAGAAACGTATAAACCTGAATATTCCATTATCACGAGTAATAGAGGATGAATCAAGTCCATCCCGTAAGGAAGTAAGGTCTTCCAAATTGACACACTTGCTAACTTATGTTAGAAGATGTAGTCCAGAACAGCTGTAGGTTGACGAAAAATCTTGTAAAGTCATCCCTAAAATCGGCTGGAAATCCACCTAACCTCAGCATCAAACAGGGTTTTTGGTGGTCAGACTTATCCTAACCATGAGAAGGATATGTCCCGTACAATGGGGGGGCACAATGCAAATTAGCTTTTAAGACTAATGAATCTAATCCCCAGATGGAGGATCTCCGTAAAGATCAACTGCATCTATGTTTGACCGCGGTCAACATACATATGCCATAACAAATTGAGGTGTACAAACTCATGGTTCACCGATGATATTTGGACACGATATAATTTTGTTCTAAAACTTATGCTATTTTATGAATTATATTTGTGTAAAACTATTTTTGGACATTTGGCTTCAAGTTCCATGATACTACAATCATGGGGGCGAATAGCTTGCTAATCGCCGACTGAGACTTCAGTTTTCAGTTACCCTCAACCGGAATTTGAGGTTAAAACCGGAAAACGTGTCTAGTGTAAAAACTAGCATGACATTTTATAAAATCATAAAACGTTTTCACAAGGTCCAATTTTCCCTAAGGATCCAAATTTTTAAACCCTAATCACGTGTTTCATGTTTGTTTCTGTTGTCAGAATTTCATTTCGTGTGGTGTGCGTGTGATCCAATAAATACTGTGTTGTGTAATATATTTCATATAGCGTGTGTTTCATTTCGTGTAGTGTGTGTTGTGTGATCTAAATGTTCGATAAGAAAGATATATAATGTTCTAACTCTGTTAAAAGATGTAATTGCTTGAGGACAAGCAACGTTCTAGTGTGGGGTATTTTGATATTGCTCTAAACATACATATTATTCGACGCAATATCACTCATATTTCATAGGTTTTTATCTTCTACGAAGACATTCAATGCGCATTTCACGAGAAAAACGATAAAGGTAGACAAGAGTTTGTTATTTGAAGACTCGACGATAAAACGATCATTTTAACCAGATTTATATCAAGAAACGTTTATCCGAATGAAAGTACAAGATGAAAGAAGAAAAGAGTTCAAATGTATAGTGCCAAGACAGTACACGTCAACACGAGATCAACAAAGAACAAATGAAGAAGAAAAATCAAGAAAACTGGAAATTTGCCTTACACGAATCGTGTACTATTACACGAATCGTGTAATATCTCTGGTCATACACGATTCGTGTATATATACCCGATTCGGGTAATGTTAGGCCTCAACAGTTTCCAGAACGTGCAAAAAGCTGGCGGCTGCTTTATTATTTTTTATACTACTTTTGGCTAGTGCTGCAAGTAATGGACGAATAATCATCAAAACACTCAGCAATTGGACAGTCTTTTTGACCAAATTAAGCTCAACTACTACTTCTATTCAAGCATAAATACGGAGTACTATCAACAGACACAGAGAGGATTACAACACAAATTTATATTTCAATTACTATAGTTAAAGTTATTGTTAATTTTATTACGCTGTAAAAATAGTTTCAGTTATTAAGGGGGTATTGTTCGTGATTAAGGGTGTTATTATATGCGTGAAAGGGGTGTTATTATTGTAATTTTTCTACCATTTGAAGTTAATGCAAGTGAAGATATTTTAGTAAGTTTACTCTGTTAAAATTAGTGTTGTTATTATGTTTGCAGATCTATATTTTTATGTCTCCCCTAGTGTAATGAATAGCTAAATTTCCCTAGTGTTTGCTTAAATGTAGAGCCCCTAGTGAAATGGATTGTTACCATTAGTAAAGTTAAAATGTAACTTTAGTATTTTTAATATTGAGCCTAGTTAAAAGAACCATTTTTATGTAATTAGGTATTTAATCCTTGCCACTTAATTTAGTAAATTTAAATAACGAAAGTTGTTTTTATTTACACAAATTAAGCTTCAACATTAAAAATGACCTAGACGAATTTATGGATAAGTTATTGACACCAATTTAGAAATAAACTTCGGTGGTTTGGGTGATATCAATAAATTATGTGAAGGTGAAATTATAAAAAGGGAGACCGTTATAATTTGGGTATTGGCGAAGGTCAAAACTAGGCTAGGTCTCAATTTAAATACTTAGGGAATAGTAGCTTTCTAAAAAGAATCCAATGAAAATTAGATTTTATTTAGTTAAGTTGTAACTTTATATTTATTCGAGAGAAAAATGTAAAGTTTGATACTAGAACATTTTAATAAGGCGTAAAACTTAAAACAATCCATGGATCTAGGGGTGACACAATTAAGTAAACACTCCCATTTATCTTATTTTTACTTCCTATAAAAAGTATTATTGTTATTATTCACGAATTACCATTTTAAAATATAAAAATAACATAAAAACATCTATTTTTCGTAAACAGTTAATTGTCACATAATTTAAGCCATACACGAATCGTGTACGGTCACACGAATCGTGTAGGCCTTGACGCGGCTACAGTACCAGCTAGGGTAAAAATTAGGGTTTTGATTAATTAATTATTTATAATTTAGGTTATTAGTTATTTAATTATTATAATTAGGTTATTTATTATATAATTAGTTTTAATTAAGTATAAAATACAAAAATACATGTTTTAATCCTAAAATTAGTATTAATCATTATAGGTTTATAAATTGTAATTAGTTTATAATTAGTAAATTAATTAAATTCCTTTTAATTTGTATTAGTTTTATTAAAAATGCACTTTAGTTAAATTAATTAAGTTTATATAATTTTTGCTTAAAACAAAAATCTAAATATATAATTTTATTAAAAATTACTATTTTACTAATTACCATTTAGTAGCATAATTAATGCATCATAATTAAGTATAATTTCATTTAGTATCATTTTAAGATAATGCTTGTCATATTATAATTTTATTTTAATTAGTAAATTAGTTAAGTTATTTGCTTTTACTGTTACTATAAATTGCCTAATCCAAAACCCCACTTTAATTAAGTTTGACATCAAAGACTATTAAAAAGAAAACCATTAAACACTCCATCTCCCTGTGGAACGAATCGGATTTACCAACAAACTAAACTACACGGATAGGACTAGTTGCCTATATATATGTGTGAAATCAACCTAAAATCAATAAAATACCACATATACAATAAATCAATTCGTGTAACAAAACAACTCAAATCCGTTCATAAATAAAGGTTACGATCCAGCACATCAGTATGCTATTTGAGAAGCGTACACGTTGGTTTGCGTGTAATATTAAGATGATTATACAAAGGGTACAAATTATATATACGTTAAGTTTAGTTATCAGGGTGCTCAATCTTGTAGAATATTTTGATAAATGTTTCTGGATGAAACAACTGAAATCTTGTGATCCACATTTATATACAGATTTTGCAAAACACTAAAACTATGAACTCACCAACCTTTGTGTTGACACTTGTTAGCATGTTTATTCTCAGGTTCCCTAGAAGTCTTCCACTGTTTGCTTACATGTTATACAAGCTATGTGCATGGAGTCTTGCATGCTTTATTCAAGAAAACGTTGCATTCACAAAATCATCGCCATGTATCTTATTTTGACTGCATTGTCAACGGAATTACTATTGTAAACTATTTTTTACGGTGATTGTCTATATATAGAAATCATCAGATGTCGAGAACCTTTGATTTAAATATTCATTGATGGTGTGCCTTTTCAAAAGAATGCAATGTTTACAAAACGTATCATATAGAGGTCAAATACCTCGCAATGAAATCGATGAATGACGTGTTCGTCCATATGGATTTGGAGCGATCGTCACAGTTGGTATCAGAGCGTTGGTCCTAGTGAATCAGGTCTTGCATGAGTGTGTCTAACTGATAGTTGTTAGGATGCATTAGTAAGTCTGGACTTCGACCGTGTCTTCATGTTAGAAGTTTTGCTTATCATTTCTTGTCGGAAATTACCTGCTTATCATTCCTAGTCTAGACACGTTTTACTGCATTGATTGCATGAATAGTGGATAGACAAAATTCATATCTTAGCGTATCTGTTACTGTAAACTTTTCTTGACATCTTCCGAAAATTTCTCCGTGATTTATGGAATTTGGTATTATATATACATATGTAAATTATGTATTGAAGAATACCAAACTAAATTCTATAATCTAATTCATATCAAAAATCATCTCCCTAATTATACAAGATGGATCCCGTATCTAGTTCAAATTCCTTAAACTCTGATAGCTATTCCGATATGGATATTCACCTGAATTTCGAAGACAGTGTAACTGGAATGGATCAACCAATTAGCCATCATCTATTCTGGATGAATTGGGGATGGGTTCGTAGCTTACTTAATTATTGGAGACAAGAAGAAGGTGATCCCTTCCATCCACCACATTGCCCTCTTGGCGAAGAACCTGAAGCACTTACCGGCGAACCTGTTCGAGACACCATTTTCTCTCTCATTTTTAGAGTATCTCGTTACGATAATATACTATCTCAAATTCTGGATCTTATTCATCCGCTCGTCCGAACCGCCAATCATCCCGGTGTAGTAGAAGAAGTCAACGAGCTTCGCGCTCGGGTAGTGGCTTTGGAGAATATGGTGCAAAGGTTACAAGCACCAGCAGCATCATCGGCATCAACAGTACCACTGACAACAACACCAACAGTACCATTACCACCACCAACAACATCCGCATCGCAAACCTCAACTTCACAATCTGTTCCACGAGTATCAACGTCATACGCACCATAGTTACCAAGAAATACCAGCAACAATAACCGATGAAGTGTTAACTCATTTTTCCCTGAAGAAATTTTATGTATATTTAATATATATGAATTTTGAAATCAAAATAAATATTTTCGTACTAAGCTATTACATGTGAATCTTAACTGGTAGGTACTACTCGGTTAGTTCATATTACTAATATGCAATGATGTACATCCTTCCTTAACAACTTAACCATTGTTAACTACAATCTCTGTTTCAACCCAATGAATTCCATTTCATAATAAACCAAATGTATTAATCAATTACATAATTGATTTTACATTTTCAATTTCGATATACTTGAAACTTTTCAGAAAACATCATCTGTGCCTTGTAAGGTTCACAAAAATTCCACGAGCACCAACATCCTTCACTGAGGAATATCAATAAGAATAAATAATGAAGTATCGATTACATTAGCGAAATACTCTGCAAAGATTATGTAATCTTTAATGTTTTAGAGATTAATCATTTCTAAGTCAAGCCGAAAATTAAATGAGCTTAATATGATATTAACTCATTAAATCTGTGTTACATCTGAAGAAAATATACATACATATATTTTCATAAAGACGGTAATAAAAATTCTTTATACAAAGTATTAATTGTGAAATCTTTAACGGGTAGGTAATACCCGGGAAATATATAAGTTCGCAATTAATATGTTACACTGTACATTCTTCAACTTTGATTCAAAAATTATTAACTATGCTCACAGCGATATACAATCGTTTCCATATAAATTCAATTACATATTCTGATATTGACATAGCAGAATCCAAGTCAAGATTTAACAAGTGACATCATTCTTAGATCTCTACATCTTTCAAAGCTATACTTTGACTTCAAAATGGTGAAAGATCCTTTAGCATTGTTATTACCGAAAATAATCTTACAATTTCTTTTCAAAGTATCCATTTTTATCACACTTCCAACCAGTCAACTTCAACTTTTCAGATTAAGCCTTATTGTAACCTTGATATATACGTTTTGTTACTGGGGAACCTTTCATGTTCCACCACATTAGCAGTAAATTTACCAAACAACTTTATTAATCCTTGACCTTTCGAAAAATCCTTATACTCATTGAAACCCTATCATGTACTCATCCATATCTTGTAACAATAATTTCCATACCAACCACCGAGAATTAGCAATCAGTATTTTGAATCTCGCAGCATTTTCTACGACAACAGTTATATATATATATATATATAACATCTATCTTCTAGACTTACATACTTCTAATGTGAAGTTTCTGAAAAACACCTCAAACTACGAAACTAGTTCTCCGAGTTTTGGAAAAATGCTGATGAAACAGCAAAAACTGTAAACGACTTTAACAGTCGAAAGTTTGATGATAAAGAGTAGTGTGTTGGAAAAGCACAGAAAAAGAGAAGGTTTGGAACTGGAAAACGGGTTGAGCAAAGTATGAAGGAAGCTGTAGACAAATCACAAGGACGAAATCTACCTTCAAAGAATCCAAATGATTCAGTGTCTGCTGAAACCATTAGTAAGAACCTTACTTCTTATTCTAAACCTTCACAGACAGATTTTTCGCATCATCCCCTGATATTAGAAATTCTAAGATATCATCGTATCTTCCATTATAAATATCCTCCATATTTCTAAAGATATTTTCATAACTATTCTTATCTGAAATCATTTATCTCTTCACGCTATCTGTGTTACATCATAAAAGAAACTATTTTAGTTTCTAATTTCTGAAAATTTCGAAAAATGGATGTTTTTGAAGTAGTGTTGGGAATTGAAGCATGAGTTAGTATAATATAATGACACTTGATCAACGTGATTATATTACAGTAAGTCATGCTGAGTTTCTAATGGAATGTGATAAAGGTTCACAGATCATACCCTCATCATGAACCATGTTACATAACTCTTTCATTCTATTTAACCTCTAAACATATCAAGAAAATATTTTCTTGATGATTCGGTCTTTTTCGAGGTATTCTGGTAATTTGACAAGTCAGATTGTGCCATTATCGTTTCTTTCTTAGAACATTAATTATGTTCATTTCAAAATCCATACCTACGAATTTTGGACCATTATTCGCTTGACTTAAAGTCGGGAAGAGAAAACGAAAGCATGAAGCTCCGAAATATAATGGAAAATATAAAGCCCGAAAACAACCCCGAAATTACAAACCGTGTATATCAATGCGTATAGCAATATAAAGACACGGGAGAATGAAAAACAATATAACCCCAAGGTAATAGTAGAAGAAAATAACCTCCTCTGGTGGCAGATGAAAAAGAAGAATGAATGATATGATAGCCAAGAAAATATCAAGAATCAGAACTGGATGAAGCATTTTCACAAATCTTTTGTAAGTATGAAATAAGAAAAAAAGATTATAGGAGTGGTGAAAATAAATTAAACGGAAGAGGTTAATTTATAGCAAAATATTAGACATAGCAATCGAGGCAGATTACGCATTTAATCAAAGGAAATTCTAATTTCCTTAAATTCCGAAGAATCAAATCTTGTTTAAATTATGAAGATTTTCTATTCCTTAAATTCCGGAAATCAATCGTTACTACATCAAGAGATAAGACGAATCTATATTCTCCATTTCACTCTATTACGATAACTTCTCTCATACACTTTGAGTAATCGGATTGTTTTATCCGTATTATTCAATGGTGATAAAATTCTATTTACCAACTCATATTCGTCATGAAAACATTTTTATTGTCAGCCATGACGACCTCACTCAAATTTCGGGACAAAATTTCTTTAACGGGTAGGTACTGTGATGACCCGGAAATTTCTGACCAAATTTAAACTTAATCTTTAACGTTTCCGACACGATTAGTAAAGTCTGTAAAGTTGAATCTCAAAATTTTTGAACTATTCAATTACCTTTCGATTGTTCTCAATGATTCGCGAACAATTATATGTAAATAGATACATATATATACCATAACTTGAAAACGTAACAAAGTGTTGAGTATATGATACTGTGCATTAAACTTATTGGTTTGATTATCTGATTGATATATTTAGATACAGAGTTAAAAGATTATGCCAAATGATTGAATTAAAAGATAATTATTGAGTCCCTTAAGGATTATGATATTATTACGGGTCTCTGTTGTAAGGTCCACGTTGATTTGGGAAATCATTCATTCTTAACGGTATTCATAATAAATGGTAAAGTGTTTGTTTAAATAACGTAATTTGGACACATACAATAATAAGGAATATCAACTGTTGGAATTAGATATATGAATAACTTGCGATATGTATTTTAAAACGTGTTTATTAATATTGAAAATATATATTTAACAATACGATAAAATATAATATTAACTTGGTCATAAAAATGAATTGTTATTATATATATATTAACAAATAGCGAGACGATGATTTATAGAAGTAAATGATCAAAATACTCGAAAGTTTAAGATATACTTTGAGTGGTATAGTTTAGGGATAATTTAAGGCTATATTTTGACAAAGGTACGTGACACGAAATGTTAAATACAAGTTTTCTCAGCGTACGAAAGGACATTTGAAAAACTGGAACCGGGACATAAGTCGAGTGATGACGTACGACTTATCGGAATAAAAATTACAAGTCAACTATGCATGTGAATTTAATATAATATATAATTAATTATATAAATTAAATATATTATATATATTATATAAAATTATGTCGACAAATAAAAAGTTAAAAGTTTGTGAGCTGGATCAGAGGGCCATGCGATCACATGGCCTTGAAGCACAAATCCCATGCGATCGCATGGGGTACTTTTTCAGAAAAAGTTCTATAAATTGCGCAGTTTTTGGCTCAATTGAATATATATCTCTTTCTCTAGTATTATTACTCCGTAATATTTATTTAATTTATTTTATTATTATTATTATTATTATTTTTTATATTATTAAGATTAATATTATTATTAATCTTATTATTATTATTAATTATGTATTATACATAAAATACTACGACGAGGTCATGAGTGGGTTATTTTCAAAATGGTTTTCAAGCGGGATAGAGCTAAGGAAATTATGGGTTATTGCCAAGGAGGTTATGGGTAATGTTCGGGGGTATATTTATGAATCAAACCTAGTGTTTATCATCTCCGTTATGTCTACGTACTTTCCTACAATATTGAATCTCAATACTGATACGTTGAGATCTACGATTAATTTGTAATCCGAGTTTTGGTCACATTTTGGTGAACAACTTTATATGCTGCTAAGGTGAGTTTCATAAGATCCCTATTACTCTCTACATTTTTGGGCTGAGAATACATGCAAATGCTTTATAAACTGATTTACAATATTTATATGCGTGAGTTTCATATGCTCCCTTTTTAATTGCTTTTGCAATCTATATTTTTGGGCTGAAAATACATGCACTTTATTTTAAACGCAATGGATACAAGTACATACTAAATTCTACACTGAGTTTGAACCGAAAATCCCTTAGCTTTGGTAACTGTTAACTGCCAGTTATAAGAACTGGTGGGCGCGAGTAGTAGTATATGGATCCATAGGGCTTGATATCCCCGTCCGAGCTAGAGCACTAGCCTTTTAACAGACGTATGCTATTTGAGAAGCGTACACGTTGGTTTGCGTGTAATATTAAGATGATTATACAAAGGGTACAAATTATATATACGTTAAGCTTAGTTATCAGGGTGCTCAATCTTGTAGAATATTTTGATAAACGTTTCTGGATGAAACAACTGAAATCTTGTGATCCACTTTTATATACAGATTTTGCAAAACACTAAAACTATGAACTCACCAACCTTTGTGTTGACACTTGTTAGCATGTTTATTCTCAGGTTCCCTAGAAGTCTTCCACTGTTTGCTTACATGTTATACAAGCTATGTGCATGGAGTCTTGCATGCTTTATTCAAGAAAACGTTGCATTCACAAAATCATCACCATGTATCTTATTTTGACTGCATTGTCAACGGAATTACTATTGTAAACTATTATTTACGGTGATTGTCTATATATAGAAATCATCAGATGTCGAGAACCTTTGATTTAAATATTCATTGATGGTGTGCCTTTTCAAAAGAATGCAATGTTTACAAAACGTATCATATAGAGGTCAAATACCTCGCAATGAAATCGATGAATGACGTGTTCATCCATATGGATTTGGAGCGATCGTCACATCATGTCTGATGGATTTCCCGAAATGATAGGGGATATTATTATATGCATCTTGTTAATGTCGGTTACCAGGTGTTCACCATATGAATGATTTTTATCTCTATGTATGGGATGTATATTGAAATATGAAATCTTGTGGTCTATTATTATGATTTGATAATATATAGATTAAACCTATAACTCACCAACATTTTTGTTGACGTTTTAAGCATGTTTATTCTCAGGTGATTATTAAGAGCTTCCGCTGTTGCATACTAAAATAAGGACAAGATTTGGAGTCCATGCTTGTATGATATTATGTAAAAACTGCATTCAAGAAACTTATTTTTGATGTAATATATTCTTATTATAAACCATTATGTAATGGTCGTGTGTAAACGGTATATTTTAGATTATCATTATTTGATAATCTACGTAATGCTTTTTAAACCTTTATAGATAAAATAAAGGTTATGGTTGTTTTAAAAATGAATGCAGTCTTTGAAAAACGTCTCATATAGAGGTCAAAACCTCGCGACGAAATCAATTAATATGGAATGTTTATAATCAATATGAACGGGACATTTCATCAAAACCCTTAGCCACAACAAATAGCTCAACAAATGAGTTCACTTGCCCAAGGCTTATTCCCACGTAACTCATGATTTAAAGCCTTACGGAAGTCTTGCATCAACAACCTTTCGTTATTCACATACTAGGGGCAAAATCATACCTTAGACATAAAGGTAGCCCGTAGAGTATTTAGGTCCATAGACCCTTATCTCAACACGCGTATCTCCTCACGCATTCTTGTTAAGTCGGCTTGCGTTTGGAATTCTTCAAAGAATTCCTTCTTAAATTCACCCCATGACAAACTCATGAACGGTTCTTCGCCGACCGTATCAATCTTACCATCCAACTAATCTTTCTCACCATCTCGCAACAAACTAGTAGCGATTCTCGTTTTCTTGTCCAGAGGACACTCATTTGTACGAAAACATCATTCGATCACCGAGATCCAACGAGTACTCACTAACGGATCCGGTTCTCCATGATACATAGGTGGTTTAGTAGCTCAAAACTCCTTGTAACTAAACTCCTTCTTACCATTACCCCGAGGCTCGATAAGCCTTCTTTCGAACTCTTCTCGAATTGTTTTCACTTGTTTTGTAACCTCGCCTCAACCCTCGCCGCAAACTCATCGTTGTTATTTCGTTCTCCGCTTGATGTACCATTTCCCGTTGCCATTCTAAAGAATGCAAAAACGATTAAACACGGGAAAAAGAAATAAAATCACACGCATCAAACTGCCCCATCTTGCTCAACACTCGTCGTACATCACTTATTATACACGATTTGCACCCGTAATAAGGTTTTCAAGTCCTTATTACGCACACACGCCGTATCAACTTGTTAGTACAACGACTATCTTGCTTGATGATATTCGCAACGCAAACAATAACAAAACACAACGCAATAGTATATTAATAATATCCGCATATTAATATAAACGTTAGCCCACCTACAATTAAGGCACTAACTAAATTCCCATTCTGACCCGTAATCCCTACAAGTGCCGCAAAAAATAAGCACACACAAAAGTCTAAGTCTAGGCACCTATCTCATGTCACCTAAATCCTTTAGACTATGCTCTGATACCACTTGTAACGAACCAACCCGTTATCCGACCAAAGACACGCCTTAATTTTTTTTTTGGGACAGTACATTTGGATGGCGTCCAGCTATCTGGATGGCGTCCAGTTCTGAAGGACTGGACGGCATCCAAGCCTTTTGGACGGTGTCCAAATGAACTGAAATATTCTTATCAGTTTTACATTTACACGCGAGCTGAAAACCCGCTTCCCTACACTTTCACACGAAAACACTTTCACAATATGTTTTAATAATTAAAACAAAGAGTTTTCCACGATAAAACCGAGTTTTACGACACCGGGCCCACTACGGCCGTTTTACGACTTTCGTACAAAATTACGAGTTTCTGACCAAGTGAGTTTTAACATAAACTAAAGACCGAGCATGGTGATTGGGGATACGCTACCAAATCCTAATCAAATCCAAAAGCAAGATCTTCTAATCCCCACACTTACCCGAGCCGCCAACGCGCGAACCTATAAAAATATCAACAACGAGAGGGTAAGCTAATGCTTAGTGAGTGAGAATATACTACATACATATATATGCATAAAATGAATACGCATCGCCAAAACACAAATAGTAAACACATACCACAATCCGAGCATTACTAAGCAAAGTTATACCTAACGTACAACCAAGCCAAATCCGTAAGACTAGCTACAACATACAATAAGTATATATACGCATATACAAGATACATCCGAAAATACAACAAGCTTAACCCCTTAACCTTAAACCCATGAAGGTTGGCCGAACAACTCGAGCCTTAGTGAATTCGTACAACCCGAGATTCACTTCGTTCACCACTTCAACAACCGAGGACGGCCGTACTACCTATAATTACCCAGAAAATTTCGACTTATTTTGAACTAAATCTATATATGATTTGATAATTCTGAGACGATAAACTAAGTCTGTTAAACCGAGCTTCAAAATTTTTGAACTGTTTTCAAGAATTCAATTATCTTTGACTAATTCTGAAGATTCACGAACAAGCGATTATAAAAAGATATGTAAATATATATGTGTGTATATATACATCTTACAACCATTATTATTATTATCAAGTATTATTATTACAACTATTACTAATGTTATTATTATTAATAATTATTAATAACATTAATGTTATTAGTATTATCACTTTTAAGATTATTATAAATATCATTATTATTATTAATACAACTTATTATTAATAATAATAATATTATTATTAATAGTATTAATAACATTTATAATGATTATTATCATTATTATAAATTATAATTAAAATTATCATTTTTATTATTATTGTCATTACTAACGTTGTTATCATTACAAATATTATTATTATTATTAGTATTATTATTATTGTTACTAATATTATCATTATTAACATTTGTATTAATTATTATTATTGTAAATATAATATTATTATTATCATTAATAATATTATTTTTATAATCATTTTCATTATTATTAATATTACATATTATTAGTAATATAATTATTATTAATAGTATTATTATTATTAATATTATTATTACTACTATTATTATTAGTATTAGTATTTTTATTATAAATGGTATTATTATTATTATTGATATATCTATTAATAATTAATTAAAAATTAAAAATAAATTAGAAAGTCAAAAATATTGAACTAAGCAGTAATATATTTTATAAATCAAATCTGCCTTTTTATTTTTATTAAGATCGTGATATTTTTTTTTATTTCAATCGTGACTGCCTTTAATTTTTATTCTTGATCGCGATTCATTGTTGGTAATGTGCAACACAAAACAAATTATTGTTAGTTGATCACACATTATATATATATATTGCTGTTAATTGTTGAAGAAAGCAGAATCATTTATTTATTTATTTATTTATTTTTTTTAAACACCTCGATACACCTCTGTATTTGCTTCATTTTTTAAAGCTTCGATTTTGAAATCCATTACAAAACCCTTAATTGCAGTTTTATTAGGAATAAATTACTCAAACTAACTGTAAAGTTTCAAGTTCCAATTCATTGTATTGAGTTCGAATTTTGGAGTCAAACTTTTGAATTAAAAAGTCAAACAACGTGTTCATCACAAAATTCGTAATTGTTTTTATGTTTCCAGTCAAATTGATGATTGATAAAGATTATACGAGTGATTTGAAACTTATTTCGTGTTATAATCTTGGGCTAAAACGTTCTCAAAAGCAAAATCAATTTTTTTTTGAAGAACCACGAATAGCAGCAGTAGCTGTGTTCTTGTTTTTTTTTCCTTCTTTTCGCGTTTAATAATTTATAACTATTATAAAATCATTATGCATCAATTTCAACTCCTAAAACTAAATATGTAACTAGTTAAAAGCTTGGTTTTGATCTTGGGCCAATATTGATGAAAAAGAAAGAAGATGAAGAAGGAAACATAAATACATATGGGCTATTGATGTGTTGAAAGTGTGTGCAGTAGTGCTTAGCTTAATCTTCCACTTTTAAATTTATAAAACCTTTTAATTATTACACTTTAACACCCTAACGAGCAACAAAACCCGATCAGAGGTAGTATGTAAGGTTATCGTCCCATGAGACGGGTGGTGTCGATAAGAGTTGTTTTTATTATTTAATTCTTATTAAAGAATTAAAGATATATTTTTATGTCTTTTATAGGATAGATTTCTCTTAGGAAAGACTTTGCTTTTTAAAAGATAAACATAATAACATAAGGAATTGAAAATTCAAAAATAAAGATAAAGATACAAATAAGTATACAAGTGATTATACAAGTGATTATACAAGTGATTACATGAACAATCAATTCATACGGGATTCATATTAAATAAGTTTCATGACTTATATTAACACAAAGTAGAATAACAATCATAGACCAATTATTATCCCTTAATAGGTTAAACTAAGTGTTGCATATCAATCAATAAGTAGGATTTAAAGCATATGCTAGATATGTGATGTGCATAACTAACATCTTAATTCTTCATGTTCAATTCAATTACATGATACATACCAATCTTCTGATGAGGATCAACTCAAGTTACTAGCTGAAAGCCAATTACTACTAAGTTTTCATGCAATCATTAATTAAACAAATCCAAACGAAGGATATTCGGTTAAACCTAACAATATCAACCTCTATTATATAAGCGTAATTCAAATCAAATAAGTTTATCACTATTAAACTCTTTAACTTAGTTGCATGCAATTCAATTTAACAAGTTTGATGGACTAGATCTATACAAGTAGCATGAATCAAATAATAGATTTATCAGATCAAGGACTAATTGAGACGACCCGACCCAATCCATAGGGACGAATACAATAACATATGATAACATTGCGAGGTACTTGACCTCTATATGATACATTTTACAAACGTTGCATTTATTCTTAAAAGGCAAACTATCATTACATCAATATTTGACATTTTCGTCTAACATTTCATAATATCCAAATGACCTAATCTGTCATTTACTTATTTATATTCTCTATTGAACTCCAATGACTCGAATGCAACGTCTTTGTATCATGGCTTAAAAGGTCCCAAGTAGTATCCTTAACATGAGCTAATGCACAGCGGAAGACTTAATTCATACCTGAGAATAACATGCTTTAAAACGTCAACATAAAGTTGGTGAGATATATAGGTTTGATGCTAGCAGCGTTATAACAATGGAACACAAGATTTCATATATAAACATTTTAATAAAAATATTCTAAGTGGTTGAGCACTTGGTAACCATACTTAACATTTAATCACGTCGCATATTCCCTTTATTATGAAATCTTACTACACCGTACCAAGGTGTAGTCACGAAACGAAGTACTGTGCAACCGTTGAATACTGGTCGTCCAGTCCGGTTGGGGTTGTCAGGCCCGATAGATCTATCAACAGGATTCGCGTTTACAATACCGCTGTAAATATTAGTTACCAAGCTACAGGGAAGTATGCCAGTGGTACAACTCAACATAGAATATATTTTTCAGTTACTTGTGTCCATAGCGTAAAACATAAAATACATGTATTCTCATCCCGAAATATTTAGAGTTTAAAAGTGGGACTATATACTCACTTTTGTCTTGAAGATATGTAATTTCGACTTGGTCTCTGATTGATATCACGAATCTATCCATATATAATATATCAATACCTTTTCTTTTTAAACAATCGTCACATATATATACTTATAATACTTTTAATACTTTTAATAATTCCTTAGTCCGTAGTTAGCAGTCCGATGTTAGTAATTCAATTTTAATGGTTCATATTTAGTTGTTTAATAAACCCCCAATGAAATAAATAAAACCCCCATCGTATATGTATTGGTCGAGATTAATCTTGACCCATGGTACCGGTGTTGTCAAATGACGTGTTGCGTACATAAAGTACCGGTGTTGTCAAATGACGTGTTGCGTACAATCATGGGATCTTATGATTAATCTTCTCGTATTGTTTACGGGTGATCCTGAACCATATAAAATTAAATTATGAGTACATATGTATAAAATATCATGTTACTTTAGGAAGATGTGATTTATTTAATTTTCTCCAATTATTTTCGTGGCTAAACTAGTCTTGGATATCCGATTTTGTTTTGGTCATAATTTCTTCGTTACAACTCCGTTTTCGTTGATTCAACTTTCCACTTCCTTGGATCGAGTCCCTCTTTAAGAATATGAACTGTAAATACCTTAGTTTGTATTCGGAATCATAGGTCATAGGTCAAATTTTGGTGAAACTTATGAAGTTAATCATTTTTGTTACAAAAACATCATTTAATGACCATTTTTCTAAAAATACTTATACTATGAATTAAATCATGAAATTTTTATGTGTTAACATATTCATAAGAAATATCATTTTTCCAGAATATAAACCTCCAATTCAAAGTTCAAGATGGTTTTTAATTATCCAACCCAAAACAGCCCCCGGTTGCACTCCGACGTCATAAAAACCATTTTTTTAAGGTATTCTTTGAAAAACCAAGTTATACCTTGTTAAATTAGCATATATTTAAGTTATATTACAGGTCTTGAAGTATTTTAAAAGTTAAGTTAGAAGGATCTATTTAGTTTGCAAACAAGTTTGAAATCATTCAAACTATGTTTTTGTTGTTAAAATTGTATACCATACAATAAGATAGCTATATATATATGAATCGAATAAGGTTATGAACAAAGTTACTACCTCAAGTTACTTGGACAAGATTGCTGTAAAAGAGGAGTAAAAACCTAGAACCAAAAGAGTGATGAAATTGGATGAAAGATTGGAAGCAACTTAAGACATAAACTTGAATTGAAAGTTGTATTTTTGTAGTGTTTTTGTTGATCTTTTTATGGTGGTGTTTAAGGTGATTCTTGAGAGGATTTTTGCTGGAGTTCTTAGAGAGACATGAGGCTAGTAAGTGTGTGTGTTTAGCTAGAGAAATGATGTTCCAAAAATTGAAAATGGATGCATGTATTTATGGTGGTGTAAAAGGTGTATAAATTTGTAATTTTGTGAAAAGATCTTTTAATCATGTGAAATTGTCATACTAAATAACAAAAGTAGTTACCTTATACATAAGGCATGAACAAGGGCTGGTTGGTGGTGATTTGATATGTATATACCAATAGTAAATACGTATAGAAGCTAGGTATGATACGAGTACATATACTCTAGATATACGTATAGAAATCTTGTGAAAAATGGAATGAGGATTCAAATATAGCTATCTTTTGTGAATATACTTATATTGTTTTATGTATTTAAGTCTTTAAAAGTGATTAAATACATTATATATACGATATATGTATAAACATTATAGGTCGTAAGTATTTATGTCAAATAACGTTACGTATAGTTATCGTTTTGAAAGCTTAAGTTAGTAGTTTCAAAATATACTTATAACTTATTGTTATTAATACAAAATGAGATATTTAAACATCCTTAAATCATGTTAAATATGTATATATACATATATATACACAAACGTATAATTAACATATATTGTATAGTTCGTGATATCATCGGTCAAACTAGACGGTTAAACGTTATGTAAAACTCTTTTCAAAATCATAAATCTCAACAATTTAGATTGCTTATAATGTTGGTAAGTTTTAATTTATGTAAATATTAATCTTATAAGTGTAAAACGATCGGAAAAATCCGGGTCGTTACAGTACCCACCCATTAAAGAAATTTCGTCCCGAAATTTGGTAGAGGTTGTCATAAATAACAATAGGAATGTTTTCATGACGAATATGAGGTATTAATAGAGTTTTATCATTATTGGAAGATATGGATAAAACGATTCGGTCATGTGAAGCGCACGAGTGAAGCTATCACAAAAGAATGAAATGAGTGAATATAGAATTGTTTTAACCGATGTCGAGATTAGGATTGATTTCCAGAATTTAAGGGATTTAAAGAAAATATTATGTAATAAGATTTGGTTCTTCGATGATTTAGAAAACAGGATCTCCTTTGATTTAATGCGATAATCTGTTTCGGTTTCTTTGTCGGATATTTCACTATAAATCCACCTCCTTCCCTTTCTTACTTCCATACCTCACATCTCTTACTCTTCCTCCTCTAATTCATACCTTAAGGTATCCTTTAAAATGCTTCATCCCGTTCTGATTTTTGTTATACTTCTAACTTTCATATCTTTCATTCTTCTCTTTCATCTACCGCTAGAAGAATCTATTCACTTTTATGATTTTCTTGGAATAATAATGTTTCTAATTCTCCCGTGTCTTTACGTCGCCATACGTATTGATACACACGGTTTGTAGTTTCTGGGTGGTTATTGGGTTTGATATCTTTCCTTATATTTCGATGCTCCTGCTTCTGTTTTCCATAATCATTGTCATTCATAGTTAATACTCTCTCCTATTTGCTGTAATCTATACCCCAATTTCTATTTTGGGACTTTGTCCCTTCGTTTCTTCTTCCCGTCCTTGAGTCAAGCGATCAATAGTTCGAAATTCGTAGGTATAAAATTCGGAATGAACATAGCTAATGCTCTAAGAAAGGAATGGTAATGGCACGATTTTGATTTGTCAAATTACCAGAATATCCAGGAAAATAGAACTATCAAGATGATTTGTCTTAATATGTTTCGGAATTGGATAGAATGTAAAAGTCGTGTAACATGGCACATGATGACGGTACTGTGAATCATCATATTCCATTAGAAACTTAACATGACTTACTGTAATATAATGAAGTTGATCAAGTTTCATTATATTATACTAGTTCATGCATCAGTTCCCAACACTGCTTCAGAACATTCCTATTTTAAACTTGAAGGATTTAGAAACTAACACAGTTTCCTTTATATTGTAACGCAGATATTACAGAGAGATAAATGATTTCAGATAAGGATAGTGGTGAAAATATCTTCAGAAATATTGAGGATATTTATAATGAAAGATATGATAATATCTTGGAATTTCTAATGTCGAAGGATGATGATGAAGATTGACCCGTAAGGGTTTAGATTCAGAAGCAAGGTGTTTGCTACAGAATCGTCATAATTCTTTATGTACAAGTTTAGTCCTTGTAACTTGTTCAGAGTCTCCTTCATGGTTTGTTCAATCCGGTTTTCAGTACCAATTTTCTATTGAGCGTTCCTAACACTTCCTTCTTTTATCATCAACATTTGGTCATTAAGACCTTCTACAACATGCTGCTTCGTCAGTATTTTCAAAGTTATCGGATCTGGGTCATTGGTTATCAAACCAAGATGGTTTAAGGAGAATTGTATTTTTAGATGATTAAACGCTGATGGTAATATGATGGAATATAAAAGGTTCTCCGGTAACGATGGCGAAAGAACAACGTATATATATATATCGAGATTGTAATAAGAGTAGTCTTACTGAGATATCGAAGTGGAGCTGTGACAAAATTAGTTAATTGAAAAGGAATCGCGTGATTGTTTTTGCTAATGGATGATAAGGAATTCGATGCGGATACGTTTTAACTATAACTTCGAGTTCAAAAATTTTTAGGTGCATAACTGTATGCATAAATCTTTATTCCGTAGACGAGGTGCGGCTGGTTGAACTTCTCGATCGAGATGTTTTCAAGAATCATGAAAAGTTGTGAATGCGAATTGTAATCGTCAAGATACAAATGAGGTTTAAAATAGAATCAAGTGGCAAACTTGAAGGATTGTTTAGTTTCATATGTAATAATCATCATTTTAACTCATTTTTAATTGTCCAAAGTTAGCAGTCCAATAGTCCGATTGTCCAATGGTTCAATAAATTCATATATGAACTAAATATATAATATTCGAATTACTTAATACGTATCGTGACCCGTGTACTGGTCTCGGTGTCGATCACAACTCAAAGTATATATATATTTTGGAATCAACTTCGACCCTGTATAGCCAACTCCCACCTTCACATATAGAGTGTCTATGGTTGTTCCGAAATATATATATAGATGGATCAATATGATAAGTCGAAACCTTGTATACGTGTCCCGTTATTTAAAATGTGTAAAATAAATAAATATATATCATGACCCATTATACAACGTGTTGTCTCAGAATTAATCCGACGTGTTGTTGTACATGTGTCCCGACGGTATGTAAAGTACAGAAATTAAAATTGCAAGAATGTAAATTGCGATAAATTAAATATTAATTAGTTAGCTGGGAACAGTTAGCCGGAACAGTTAGCGTGTAATCCTATCACAATTTCAATTAATTCATTCATCTGTTTCTAACAATTTTTATTTTGCCAATGTTTCTTCATTATGCCACTTGTTGGATTCGGATAGGTAAAAATCCAAATATGAAATTTAAATGGAAATGGTTAATCTGGGGTGAACGGATACGTATATCGGTAATTGTAAGTAGGATAATAAATGATCGTTGAATCAGATTCGAAGAATGTACAGTGTAACTTGTTAATGTGAATTCTAAATATTCCTTGGGTACTACCCACCCGTTAAAATATTTTCATCATTAACAGTTTGTACGAATGAAATTTTTAATTACAATCTTTATGAAAATATATTTGCATATATATTTTCTTCGGAGGTAACTATGAATTTAATAAGTCAATAAAATATTCAACTCATTTGATTTATCGTTATTACTAGATTACATAATCTCCAAAACATTAGAGATTACATAATCGTCATGTCGAACGAAGAATGATACGTAAAGAAGAGGTAATCGGTGTAGAATGATATGTAGAACAAAGATCATATTCGAAGTTCAGATGATGATGTTGAGGTACGTGGTGCGGATGTGATTGTTGGTGGTGGTAATGATACGGTTGGTGTTGATGCTGATGATGTCGTTGACGTCGATGATGCTACTGGTACTGAAGATTGCGAGGTTGATGTTGTTAACGGTACTGGTTATGCTGCTGGTGCTGCTGCTGGTGTTTGTAACCTTCGCACCGTGTTCTCCAAAGCCGTCACACGAGCGCGAAGTTCGTTAATTTCTGCTAGTACACCAGGATGATTGGCGGTTGGAGTGAGCGAATGAACAAGATCCGAAATATGGGATAGGATATAATCGTGACGAGATACTCGAGAAATGAGAGAGAAAATGGTTTCTCGAACAGGTTCGCCGGTAAGTGCTTCAGGTTCGTCGCCAATGGGGCAATTCGGTGGGTGAAAGGGATCACCTTCTTCTTGTCTCCAATAATTTAGTATACTACGAACCCATCCCCAATTCATCCAGAATAGATGATGAGAAATTGATTGATCCATTCCAGTGATGCTGCCTTCGGAGCCCGAATGGAAATCCATATCAGCGTAGCTGTCGGAGTCGGAGGAATTCGAACTGGACGCGGAGTTCATCTTGTACAGTCGGGGAAATGAATTTTTGGTTTGGAATAGATTATAGGAGTTGGGTTTGGTATTCTTCAATACATAATTTACATATGTATTTATAATACTCAAAATCCCGTGAATTACGGAGAATCTTTGAAATTCGTCAGGCAATGTCTATAGCAACAGATACGCTAGGATACGAATTTTGTCTATACACTATCGATGCACCAAATGCAGTAAGACGTGTCTAGACTTAAGAATACTAAGCAGGCAATTCTTAAGGATGATAAGCAGATGATTTTCGACTAGATATGATAAGCAAAACTTTTGACATGTAGACACGGTCAAAGTCCAGACTCACTAATGCATCCTAACAACTACCAGTTAGACACACTAATGCAAGGCCTGGTTCGCTAAGACCAACGCTCTGATACCACATGAGACGACCCGACCCAATCCATAGGGACGAATACAATAACATATGATAACATTGCGAGGTACTTGACCTCTATATGATACATTTTACAAACGTTGCATTTATTCTTAAAAGGCAAACTATCATTACATCAATATTTGACATTTTCGTCTAACATTTCATAATATCCAAATGACCTAATCTGTCATTTACTTATTTATATTCTCTATTGAACTCCAATGACTCGAATGCAACGTCTTTGTATCATGGCTTAAAAGGTCCCAAGTAGTATCCTTAACATGAGCTAATGCACAGCGGAAGACTTAATTCATACCTGAGAATAACATGCTTTAAAACGTCAACATAAAGTTGGTGAGATATATAGGTTTGATGCTAGCAGCGTTATAACAATGGAACACAAGATTTCATATATAAACATTTTAATAAAAATATTCTAAGTGGTTGAGCACTTGGTAACCATACTTAACATTTAATCACGTCGCATATTCCCTTTATTATGAAATCTTACTACACCGTACCAAGGTGTAGTCACGAAACGAAGTACTGTGCAACCGTTGAATACTGGTCGTCCAGTCCGGTTGGGGTTGTCAGGCCCGATAGATCTATCAACAGGATTCGCGTTTACAATACCGCTGTAAATATTAGTTACCAAGCTACAGGGAAGTATGCCAGTGGTACAACTCAACGTAGAATATATTTTTCAGTTACTTGTGTCCATAGCGTAAAACATAAAATACATGTATTCTCATCCCGAAATATTTAGAGTTTAAAAGTGGGACTATATACTCACTTTTGTCTTGAAGATATGTAATTTCGACTTGGTCTCTGATTGATATCACGAATCTATCCATATATAATATATCAATACCTTTTCTTTTTAAACAATCGTCACATATATATACTTATAATACTTTTAATACTTTTAATAATTCCTTAGTCCGTAGTTAGCAGTCCGATGTTAGTAATTCAATTTTAATGGTTCATATTTAGTTGTTTAATAAACCCCCAATGAAATAAATAAAACCCCCATCGTATATGTATTGGTCGAGATTAATCTTGACCCATGGTACCGGTGTTGTCAAATGACGTGTTGCGTACATAAAGTACCGGTGTTGTCAAATGACGTGTTGCGTACAATCATGGGATCTTATGATTAATCTTCTCGTATTGTTTACGGGTGATCCTGAACCATATAAAATTAAATTATGAGTACATATGTATAAAATATCATGTTACTTTAGGAAGATGTGATTTATTTAATTTTCTCCAATTATTTTCGTGGCTAAACTAGTCTTGGATATCCGATTTTGTTTTGGTCATAATTTCTTCGTTACAACTCCGTTTTCGTTGATTCAACTTTCCACTTCCTTGGATCGAGTCCCTCTTTAAGAATATGAACTGTAAATACCTTAGTTTGTATTCGAAATCATAGGTCATAGGTCAAATTTTGGTGAAACTTATGAAGTTAATCATTTTTGTTACAAAAACATCATTTAATGACCATTTTTCTAAAAATACTTATACTATGAATTAAATCATGAAATTTTTATGTGTTAACATATTCATAAGAAATATCATTTTTCCAGAATATAAACCTCCAATTCAAAGTTCAAGATGGTTTTTAATTATCCAACCCAAAACAGCCCCCGGTTGCACTCCGACGTCATAAAAACCATTTTTTTAAGGTATTCTTTGAAAAACCAAGTTATACCTTGTTAAATTAGCATATATTTAAGTTATATTACAGGTCTTGAAGTATTTTAAAAGTTAAGTTAGAAGGATCTATTTAGTTTGCAAACAAGTTTGAAATCATTCAAACTATGTTTTTGTTGTTAAAATTGTATACCATACAATAAGATAGCTATATATATATGAATCGAATAAGGTTATGAACAAAGTTACTACCTCAAGTTACTTGGACAAGATTGCTGTAAAAGAGGAGTAAAAACCTAGAACCAAAAGAGTGATGAAATTGGATGAAAGATTGGAAGCAACTTAAGACATAAACTTGAATTGAAAGTTGTATTTTTGTAGTGTTTTTGTTGATCTTTTTATGGTGGTGTTTAAGGTGATTCTTGAGAGGATTTTTGCTGGAGTTCTTAGAGAGACATGAGGCTAGTAAGTGTGTGTGTTTAGCTAGAGAAATGATGTTCCAAATATTGAAAATGGATGCATGTATTTATGGTGGTGTAAAAGGTGTATAAATTTGTAATTTTGTGAAAAGATCTTTTAATCATGTGAAATTGTCATACTAAATAACAAAAGTAGTTACCTTATACATAAGGCATGAACAAGGGCTGGTTGGTGGTGATTTGATATGTATATACCAATAGTAAATACGTATAGAAGCTAGGTATGATACGAGTACATATACTCTAGATATACGTATAGAAATCTTGTGAAAAATGGAATGAGGATTCAAATATAGCTATCTTTTGTGAATATACTTATATTGTTTTATGTATTTAAGTCTTTAAAAGTGATTAAATACATTATATATACGATATATGTATAAACATTATAGGTCGTAAGTATTTATGTCAAATAACGTTACGTATAGTTATCGTTTTGAAAGCTTAAGTTAGTAGTTTCAAAATATACTTATAACTTATTGTTATTAATACAAAATGAGATATTTAAACATCCTTAAATCATGTTAAATATGTATATATACATATATATACACAAACGTATAATTAACATATATTGTATAGTTCGTGATATCATCGGTCAAACTAGACGGTTAAACGTTATGTAAAACTCTTTTCAAAATCATGAATCTCAACAATTTAGATTGCTTATAATGTTGGTAAGTTTTAATTTATGTAAATATTAATCTTATAAGTGTAAAACGATCGGAAAAATCCGGGTCGTTACACTAATCAACTTTAAAATCATGTTATTTAAACATTAAGCATGGCAAACAAGTGTAATCAAGAAAAACAGATTCAAAACAGTTTAAAGATCATCACAGAAACTCAACCATACAGATCTGGAAAAGAACCAGAAACTGCACAGGATGAAGCACGAAGCCGGTGGCTTCCTTCACACCAAGCCGATGGCTTGAGTGTGAAGCCGGCAGCTTTATCTAAATTCCAGATGAAGTTTGACTTTCGTCCACGTAATCACTATGAACTTTTAGTTCATGATAAAAGACGAACAGAAACAATTACAGTAAATAAAATAGACAAAACAATAAATTAAAGATAGAATCATACCTTGTAAAGAAGGCAGATGTAAAATTACTTGAATAAAATCTTGAATCTTGATTACAAAAGAGTAAATCTAACCTAAGGGTTTAGAGAAAACCCCTAAAAAAACGAACTATCTACTTCTTCAAACTTCTGAATTTTTGAACATATGAAAACTGAGACCAGGGGCTTCAATTTATAGTATTCTGGGGCGGTTGGCCAAGCCCGCGGCTTCATTAGGAAGCCGGCGGCTTTCCTTGAGTCGGTGACTCCTCGTGCAAGTTAAACTTGATTAGCAAGTCAATCCTTATAACCGTCATACTGAAGCCGACGGCTTCATAGCCATGCCGGCTGCTTCACTTGATTCGCCGGATCTTTCTGATTTTATCTTGATTTTGTTTCCATTTTTACTTAAACTTGATCAATAAGTTGAGAAAACGTGTAAACCAGGGCGACGGCTTCATTGGGAAGCCGGCGGCTTCCTTTGCCTTTTTCTTGATCAACAAGTCCTTTCAATTATTATCGATTCTGGAACATTCTGGTATTTTTCCTTCAAAGCCGGCGGCTTCCTTAGAACCATGCCGGCGGCTTCATACAGCCGATCTGCAATTTTCTTCATTTTTGATCCTGTTTAATACATAACTTGGACATAATCATTAGAAATATCTTTTTCCCATTTTTACCCATTTTAGTGTGTTTTGGTATCAAAATGACTCAAAAATACTAAGATAACTCCTCAAAATGTTATCAAAAAACTGTATAATTTAGAAGTTATCAAATTCCCCACACTTAAACCTTTACTTGTCCTCAAGTAAACCTTATAAATTATATCATGGGTATTAAAGTAAAATTGCAAAGTCAAAAGTATGTCTTAATAAGAAGTTAGTATTTATTATTCATAAGAACTAGTCTGAACCAGACCAAGGATTACAAGTTGTCCTAAAGGTTTATTAAGTCAGATTTATACAGTTTGGTCATCATTGGACTCTTTTGTTTTCTAACTTTTATAAAAATATGGTTCTCATTGGAACTCTTTTCTTTTGTTGGCCTTCATTGGGCTCTTTTTCCTTTTCATTTCTTTTGCCTTCATGCTTAGCATTTGCTTTACATTTGGCAATTTTCTAAATTGGCCCTTATTTGGGACTCTTTTGCTGCCTCAGTGGTCCATGCTTCTTATGCCATATGGTAGTGGCTATAAACTTGCATTCGTTTTGACTTTTAACTTTCTTATCTTAAACAAGTAATCCGATCTCGAAATTGAGAGTAGTTCTTTTATTAGCATTAAGATTAAGTTAGTAGAAAGACATAAGTTTGACTAAGAATTTATACTTTCGAAAAATTGAAAAAAAAAATTAAAATTATACCCATTTTTCAACCTTTTCGGGAAAATTTGATAGTATCTTTTATACTTTTTCAAGTGATTAATCACTTCCCTCCCCACACTTAGATTATGCAATGTCCTCATTGCATTTATAAATAAAAGAATGACATAAATAAACAAAGGACATAATAAAAAAAATAAGGGAAAGAGTGATGTTACTCGATTTGTAGGATCATAATATGATTTGCGAGCACTTTTGTGGACTTCTTTTGAATTGAATAAATAACTTGACAAGAATATTAAATAACACAAACATAATACGAACATAATATTTTATTAATAATTCTTCATCACTTAACATTTAAACACTTAGGAGCTATATTGCTCTTACATTCATAATAAAGTAATAAAACAATTAAAACACTTGGATATAATATAGTCCCAGTAAACAAACATATAGAGATAGGTAGTTTTGATTATAGAGTCGTTTGCGCGTCTCTTTTTTTCTCACGGAATTACTCCTTAGGCTTATTCTCTTTACACTTACTTTTTTCATACTCATTCAACGCTTTAATTTATTGCAAGAAATTCAATGTGATGTCAAGATCCCTACAAAAAGACATTTCGAATGAAACACTTAACTCATGGATATGTTTTCTCACTTCAGTGCTAAGTTTATATTGATCTTTTATGAATTCAGTAACAATTTTATCCACGGTAAAGTCATCATCATCCTCTTTATCAACCTTAACCATTTTAACATTAGAGCGAGGAACTTTGGATCTTGGAACTAACGGAATAGACTCAAATATTGCACCATAACGAATTGTAACAACCCTGATTTTTCCGTTACTTCCGTTAACCTTCCGTTAGTTTATTTAACTGCGATTATTTAACTTTTATGTGTTTATGTGTAATAAATGCATACTTGATCTTCGGAGGGTAACAATAATTAATATGGGTTGATATTAATTCAAATAAATATGTCGGATAATGAAATACGATAAAAACGATACGATTTTGATAATAGCTTTTTGAGCAACGAAATGCTCGGGTTTATTTTAATAATTAATTTTATTAATTATTAACTTCTTAAAATATTTAATTTATTGGGTTTTTAATAAATTAAGTGATTGGTTGCGTTTAACGATCGGGTTATCGTTCCGGGACTTCGGTACGACTAAACGACACTTAAAACGGACCACGATTACACGGAATTGCAAAACACGAGCCCGGGAATACCCCATGGGCCATGTTCGGCCGACCCCCTCCCCTCTCCCCTTTATTTTGTTAAATGTTGGTTTAGTTGAGGGACTTAAGTGTATTTATCGATTTTAGGGCTAAATATATAAGGGCATGTATAAACTTAAACTGTGTAATCTTCCCCATTTATTTTGGTCGACTTTTTTTCGCTCCCTCTCCCTCCTCTGCTGCCGTCGACCATCACCCACACACACACACACTCAATTTTATTTTTTTGATAAAACCTTGAACACGAAAGTTGCAATTCTCGATCTCCTCTACGCGTTGGTATAATTCTTTTATCGATCTAAGGTATATTTACATGAACCCTAATTCTTAAAATCTGATTTTTATGAGAGTTTCATAGTTATGTTGTCAATTGCTCAAGTCTATACACGTACGTGTTAATCGTTATCGTTATTTTGATTGTTTGATGCGCTAGGGTTTAAAAACGAATTTGTTTTTGCATGATCAGAAAAATTAAGTTTTTCAAATGTTAATTATTATGTTATAATCAGATTCCTTGCAAAAAACTATTGAGTTTAGTCTTTGGATTCGCTTGATTTCGTTTCCGTATGATTAAGTTATGTCAATTTGAATTATCGTTGTGTTTTTGTTGCTTCATCAGAAATCTGGAATTGTTAGACAACGAATTGGCATGTGAAACTTATACTACTAGAAATATAATTTAAAAACACTCAATTTAGACTAGGATATCATGTCGTTTGCTTATGTATAGCCCGAGATATGCTTGAATTAGTGTAAAAGTAGTTTTATACAGCACTTCCATGAAAATAACCTTGTATGATAAAATGTGTTTACTTCTGTGATTAAAGCTTTGCATAATTGAAATATAGACAAAAATTAATTCACTTTTCATGTGGATAACATAGGCTAATTGTATCTAGATCTTCAGATAATCGCGTGCGAATTTGACTAACTAAATGAGAATCGAATCTACAAATTGCTCACTGTTTTATACTCTGTGGATTGTGTTTATTGATTGAGCATGTATGCTTTTGGAAAATGAAACTTAACATGATATGTGACTTATTGTTAGTTTATGTCAATCTCTGAAACCTTATGCATTGGGCACAATAGAGCCATACTTTTTTTGTGAATTCTAGTTTGAGCTGAAAACTGAATGTTCAAATTGCACGAATAAACTGTACAAATTGGCTAAACAAAAGTTGCTAGATTTTTTATATGTGTTACTTTGATTTGTTTTTGAACTATGTCCACTGGTCTTGTATCAATTTCATGTTCCTAACTCCGGTTATAGCCAAAAATAAATCAGTGCGAGGTCAGAAACTGACTTGGCAAACCCCAAATGTATCCCTTCTGATTCCTGACTTTTAATTGTCGTATGAGTCCCTTACCAGACTTTTTGGAATTCATTTTAAGTATATTTATGATCTGGAGTTTTTCATGTTTACTTGAATTTTGTACTATGAGATAATGTGCTAAGTATGCTACGTGTTCATGAACTTTGTGCATAACGATAAACTGAAATTGTGAAAATGATCATTCATGACCTAAAACGTAGTGTTTGACTTAGGTTTGATATGTTGATCAATATTTGACATGAACCTACTGATGTTGACTTTATTTGACCACATTGACCAAGTATGACTTTCGGTTTGACTTTGGTTGACTTTGTTTGACTTGCATGAATTACTTGACTATATGTTGACTTTTTCTTTGAAACGCGTCGACTCGAGAAATAAGACAACGTACACTATGAAACCACACTTATTTAAGATACATATATTGACCAACCTAAATACGTATACTTAGTTTGCATTACTCGGCTATAAACCGTACAAGTTAATTGTTCACTTTTTAATCTGAGCTTTATTCAAAGGTGAGTCTACAGTCCCGCTTTTTACATGTTTTCAGGGATGAGAATACACGCTGTTATACTTACATTTTCAAATGCTTTTGTATTTACATGATTACTATATATGCATATTGAGTTTGTTCAAAAAGCCTCTAGCTAGAATACTTTTAATACCATCGGTGTAAGCACAATTTAGATGGACGGATCCGTTAGGTTGACAACCTCGCCCAAACAATATTAACCGTGGCGCATTTACTTTGAACATTAAATACATTTGAACAAGTATATAACATTTTACGAGGTAAGGCGGGTATAGTGGCTTCTGTACTCGGGTCATTGCTAGTATTCAGGTGCTCATATTATGCAAACGTTTTACGACTTTGTGTTGTACTTGTGAAATCTCGTGGTCAAGGAAATTAAACTATTTTTCTGATAACCATTTTTCAGATACTATGATACGTTACTTGAAACTGTGATTTAAAAACATTTAAAACTAGACATGGTAAAGTCTACGAGTATATGAAACGAAACTATTTTAGTGTCACACATTTGGAACTTGATATCACTGATTACGAACAGATAACACTTGACATTGCTGTATGCAAACTTTTGATATAAAACTTTGTGGTCTTCCACTATTAAACGTTTTTCGGAAATATATTATTTCTTGAACATACTGTATTGTTTAACTAAAACCTGTAGATTCACTCAACATTATTGTTGATCCTTTTTGCGTGATTTATTCTCAGGTATTAATTGCTTCCGCTGTAGAATATTGCTGTTACGTAGAAGTCAAGCCAAGCACTGGGACCAGAGTTATCGTTCCGTTAAAGGGATTTTTGACGAGGTATTACAGTTGGTATCAGAGCTTAGGCTATAGGGAACTAGGATACATTAGTGTTGTAGTGACCCGAACTTTTCCATGTTTATATATATTAATTGAGATTGATATTTACATGATTAAATGTTTCCAACATGTTAAGCAATCAAACTTGTTAAGACTTGATTAATTGAAATAGGTTTCATATAGACAATTGACCACCCAAGTTGACCGGTGATTCACGAACGTTAAAACTTGTAAAAACTATATGATGACATATATATGGTTATATATATAGTTAACATGATATTATGATAAGTAAACATATCATTAAGTATATTAACAATGAACTACATATGTAAAAACAAGACTACTAACTTAATGATTTTGAAAAGAGACATATATGTAATGATTATCGTTGTAACGACATTTAATGTATATATATCATATTAAGAGATATTCGTACATCATAATATCATGATAATATAATAATTTAAAATCTCTTTTGATATTATAAACATTGGATTAACAACATTTAACAAGATCGTTAACCTAAAGGTTTCAAAACAACATTTACATGTAACGACTAACGATGACTTAACGACTCAGTTAAAATGTATATACATGTAGTGTTTTAATATGTATTCATACACTTTTGAAAGACTTCAATACACTTATCAAAATACTTCTACTTAACAAAAATGCTTACAATTACATCCTCGTTCAGTTTCATCAACAATTCTACTTGTATGCACCCGTATTCGTACTCGTACAATACACAGCTTTTAGATGTATGTACTATTGGTATATACACTCCAATGATCAGCTCTTAGCAGCCCATGTGAGTCACCTAACACATGTGGGAACCATCATTTGGCAACTAGCATGAAATATCTCATAAAATTACAAAAATATGAGTAATCATTCATGACTTATTTACATGAAAACAAAATTACATATCCTTTATATCTAATCCATACACCAATGACCAAAAAAACCTACAAACACTTTCATTCTTCAATTTTATTCATCTAATTGATCTCTCTCAAGTTCTATCTTCAAGTTCTAAGTGTTCTTCATAAATTCCAAAAGTTCTAGTTTCATAAAATCAAGAATACTTTCAAGTTTGCTAGCTCACTTCCAATCTTGTAAGGTGATCATCCAAACTCAAGAAATCTTTGTTTCTTACAGTAGGTTATCATTCTAATACAAGGTAATAATCATATTCAAACTTTGGTTCAATTTCTATAACTATAACAATCTTATTTCAAGTGATGATCTTACTTGAACTTGTTTTCGTGTCATGATTTTGCTTCAAGAACTTCGAGCCATCCAAGGATCCATTGAAGCTAGATCCATTTTTCTCTTTTCCAGTAGGTTTATCCAAGGAACTTAAGGTAGTAATGATGTTCATAACATCATTCGATTCATACATATAAAGCTATCTTATTCGAAGGTTTAAACTTGTAATCACTAGAACATAGTTTAGTTAATTCTAAACTTGTTCGCAAACAAAAGTTAATCCTTCTAACTTGACTTTTAAAATCAACTAAACACATGTTCTATATCTATATGATATGCTAACTTAATGATTTAAAACCTGGAAACACGAAAAACACCGTAAAACCGGATTTACGCCGTCGTAGTAACACCGCGGGCTGTTTTGGGTTAGTTAATTAAAAACTATGATAAACTTTGATTTAAAAGTTGTTATTCTGAGAAAATGATTTTTATTATGAACATGAAACTATATCCAAAAATTATGGTTAAACTCAAAGTGGAAGTATGTTTTCTAAAATGGTCATCTAGACGTCGTTCTTTCGACTGAAATGACTACCTTTACAAAAACGACTAGTAACTTATTTTTCTGACTATAAACCTATACTTTTTCTGTTTAGATTCATAAAATAGAGTTCAATATGAAACCATAGCAATTTGATTCACTCAAAACGGATTTAAAATGAAGAAGTTATGGGTAAAACAAGATTGGATAATTTTTCTCATTTTAGCTACGTGAAAATTGGTAACAAATCTATTCCAACCATAACTTAATCAACTTGTATTGTATATTATGTAATCTTGAGAAACCATAGACACGTATACAATGTTTCGACCTATCATGTTGACACATCTATATATATTTCGGAACAACCATAGACACTCTATATGTGAATGTTGGAGTTAGCTATACAGGGTTGAGGTTGATTCCAAAATATATATAGTTTGAGTTGTGATCAATACTGAGATACGTATACACTGGGTCGTGGATTGATTCAAGATAATATTTATCGATTTATTTCTGTACATCTAACTGTGGACAACTAGTTGTAGGTTACTAACGAAGACAGCTAACTTAATAAACTTAAAACATCAAAATATATTAAAGGTGTTGTAAATATATTTTGAACATACTTTGATATATAAGTATATATTGTTATAGGTTCGTGAATCAACCAGTGGCCAAGTCTTACTTCCCGACGAAGTAAAAATCTGTGAAAGTGAGTTATAGTCCCACTTTTAAAATCTAATATTTTTGGGATGAGAATACATGCAAGTTTTATAAATGATTTACAAAATAGACACAAGTACGTGAAACTACATTCTATGGTTGAATTATCAAAATCGAATATGCCCCTTTTTATTAAGTCTGGTAATCTAAGAATTAGGGAACAGACACCCTAATTGACGCGAATCCTAAAGATAGATCTATCGGGCCCAACAAGCCCCATACAAAGTACCGGATGCTTTAGTACTTCGAAATTTATATCATATCCGAAGGGTGTCCCGGAATGATGGGGATATTCTTATATATGCATTTTGTTAATGTCGGTTACCAGGTGTTCACCATATGAATGACTTTTATCTCTATGTATGGGATGTGTATTGAAATATGAAATCTTGTGGTCTATTATTATGATTTGATATATATAGGTTAAACCTATAACTCACCAACATTTTTGTTGACGTTTTAAGCATGTTTATTCTCAGGTGATTATTAAGAGCTTCCGCTGTTGCATACTTAAATAAGGACGAGATTTGGAGTCCATGCTTGTATGATAATGTGTAAAAACTGCATTCAAGAAACTTATTTTGTTGTAACATATTTGTATTGTAAACCATTATGTAATGGTCGTGTGTAAACAGGATATTTTAGATTATCATTATTTGATAATCTACGTAAAGCTTTTTAAACCTTTATTGATGAAATAAAGGTTATGGTTTGTTTTAAAATGAATGCAGTCTTTGAAAAACGTCTCATATAGAGGTCAAAACCTCGTAACGAAATCAATTAATATGGAACGTTTTTAATCAATAAGAACGGGACATTTCAGTTGGTATCCGAGCGTTGGTCTTAGAGAACCAGAAAATTTGCATTAGTGTGTCTTATCGAGTTTGTTAAGATGCATTAGTGAGTCTGAACTTCGACCGTGTTTTCTTTAAAAATGATTGCTTAACATTTTTGTTGGAAACTATATATTATTAACATGTATATATTATGTGATATATTAATCTCTTAACATGTTTGATATTGTGTGATAGATGTCTACCTCTAGCACAAATCCCATTGACTCACCTAATAATAACGAAGAGTCAAATATATATTGGACTGATTCACAAGTTCCCGAAGAGGAACCGGAAGAAGAATCAGAACCGGAAGAAGAATCAGAACCGGAAGAGGAGGAACCGGAGGAGGAAATAGAACCGGTGGGGGAAATAATAAAACGGTTAAGTAAAAGAAAATCCTCAACCAACCGACCAAGGTTAATTATGGTCAATGGTGTTTCCGCCAGGGAAGCAAAATATTGGGAGGATTACCAATTCTCCGATGAATCGGATTCCGACGAGAATTCCGATGATGTTATAAAAATTACCCCAACTGAATTTAAAAAGGCAAAAGAAAATAATAAGGGAAAGGGCATAAAAATAGAGAAATCTAATTCCAACCCCGATGAACTTTATATGTATCGTCAACCCCCGAAGCCCTTAAGTTGTAACAATGACCCGGGAACCTCTAAACCACCAGGTTTTTCTAAACCGTTGTGGAAAACGACAGCTCGTATTAGGGGGAACATCATATATCCCTAGAAACTTGGCAAAACGAACCAAAACCAAAGAAGAAGAAACAAACAAGTCGGAATAAGATAGTTGTATTCATGTGGTGTAATATATGTAATATAGTGTGCTTATGCTTTATGATATATGTAAAAATTGCTTGTATTAATAAGTATTTTTTTTTATGAATCTAACTCTTGTCTATTTTACAGTATAAAAACACAAAATGGATAGACAACCCAATATTTTAAGAGACCTACCCGGAGACATGATTGATGAAATCTTGTCTAGAGTCGGTCAGAATTCTTCGGCACAACTATTTAAGGCGGGATCAGTTTGTAAGACATTCGAAGAACGTTCCAAGAATGTCTTGGTTTATAAAAGGCTTTCGTTCGAAAGATGGGGGATATCAAATTGGGAAATCCATAAGTTACGATGTGTTTACTTTGACGCATATATTGCGGGGAACCCAAATGCTATTTTACGCAACGGGTTAAGAAATTATTTTGACTCAATATATCCGAATATAGGACTTCGTGATTTAGAAAAAGCGGCTAACATGCAACATAAAGAAGCATGTTATGCTTACGGCTTAGTAATGTTCGCTTCTCACCAAAGTGAGAAAAGGAACATCAGGCTACAACTATTAAACAAAATGTTCCCACAAGTGACGGAGTCGGTAATTGGGGTAAGAAATGAGGTTTTTAGGTTATTATGAGACTGTTGGTCATTAAGTAACCCTCGTCCCTTTGACGACGTTACAACACGTTGTCTTATCAACGGCCATAACGGTTATGTTCCACAAGACCAAGGATGGGAAGTAATCCTAGTAAAACCAGAATGCATGACTTGTTTCTGGACGTATGAATTACGTGTCTTTATTGCCTTTGCTGAACGACTTGTGTACTAGCTAGAATTATCTTCACAACTATCTTGTATCAAAGTTATTGTGTGCTATATTTCATGCTTTATGTAAAATAAGCGGTATTGTAAGTTTGTAAAATATTGTATAAAAGTTTGAACGCGAAATATTATTATAATCAGTTTTTCATATAGAATTGTAATAGTTGAATTGTATATTAGCTACTAAGTATGAACTTAACGGGTAGGTACTACCCGAATTTAAACTTATAAAACGCTAATATGAAGAAAAAACTTTTATAAATGAGTTCATATTATGCTACGAAATACTATTAACTACTCTTAATATTCTGTATGATTAACTTGTTCCATTTAACTATTTTGAAGGAAATGGCACCGACTACTCGACACACCGTGAATATGAATGAAGAGGAATTCCGTACTTTTCTAGCTTCAAACATAGCCGCAGTACAGGCTGCGCTACATACCAACAATAACCTTGGATCTAGCAGTACAGGAAATCGTGTAGGATGCACCTACAAAGAATTCACTGCCTGCAAACCTTTGGAATTTGATGGAACCGAAGGACCGATCGGATTGAAACGGTGGACCGAGAAGGTCGAATCGGTGTTTGCCATAAGTAAGTGTACTGAAGAGGACAAAGTAAAGTACGCTACGCATACCTTCACTGGTTCTGCGTTAACATGGTGGAATACCTATCTAGAGCAAGTGGGACAAGACGATGCGTACGCACTACCGTGGTCAGCATTCAAGCACTTGATGAACGAGAAGTACCGTCCCAGAACCGAGGTCAATAAGCTCAAGACAGAACTTAGAGGGTTACGAACCCAAGGATTTGATATTACCACGTACGAAAGACGATTCACGGAATTGTGCCTATTGTGTCCGGGAGCATTCGAAGATGAGGAAGAGAAGATCGACGCGTTTGTGAAAGGATTACCGGAAAGAATCCAAGAAGATATAAGTTCACACGAGCCCGCCTCCATACAACAGGCATGTAGAATGGCTCACAAACTCGTGAACCAAATTGAAGAAAAAATTAAAGAACAGACTGCTGAAGAGGCCAATGTGAAGCAAGTCAAAAGAAAGTGGGAGGAAAACGGTGATAAGAATCACCAATACAACAACAACAGCAATTACAACAATAATCGCAACAATTATCCCAACAATCGCAACATCAATTGCAACTACAACAAACGGCCCAACAACAACAACAACAGCAACTACAACAATCATCCCAACAACAATAATAACCGCAACAACAACAACAATCAGAAGCAGCTATGCCAAAGGTGTGAAAAGAATCACTCGGGGTTCTGCACCAAATTTTGCAACAAGTGTAAAAGAAATGGTCATAGCGCGGCGAAGTGTGAGGTCTACGGACCAGGGGTTAATAGAACGAAAGGAACAAATGGTGTCGGAACGAGTAATGGCGGAGCAAGTAGTGTCAGAGCAAGTTATGCCAATGTAGTTTGTTATAAATGTGGAAAACCGGGCCACATTATTAGAAATTGCCCGAACCAGGAGAACACGAATGGACAAGGCCGTGGAAGAGTTTTCAATATTAATGCGGCAGAGGCACAAGAAGACCCGGAGCTTGTTACGGGTACGTTTCTTATTGACAATAAATCTGCTTACGTTTTATTTGATTCAGGTGCGGATAGAAGCTATATGAGTAGAGATTTTTGTGCTAAATTAAGTTGTCCATTGACGCCTTTGGATAGTAAATTTTTACTCGAATTAGCAAATGGTAAATTAATTTCAGCAGATAATATATGTCGGAATCGAGAAATTAAACTGGTTAGCGAAACATTTAAGATTGATTTGATACCAGTAGAGTTAGGGAGTTTTGATGTGATAATCGGTATGGACTTGTTGAAAGAAGTGAAAGCGGAGATCGTTTGTTACAAAAATGCAATTCGCATTATACGAGAAAAAGGAAAACCCTTAATGGTGTACGGAGAAAAGGGCAACACGAAGCTACATCTTATTAGTAATTTGAAGGCACAAAAACTAATAAGAAAAGGTTGCTATGCTGTTCTAGCACACGTCGAGAAAGTACAAACTGAAGAAAAGAGCATCAATGATGTTCCCGTCGCAAAAGAATTTCCCGATGTATTTCCGAAAGAATTACCGGGATTACCCCCACATCGATCCGTTGAATTTCAAATAGATCTTGTACCAGGAGCTGCACCAATAGCTCGTGCTCCTTACAGACTCGCACCCAGCGAGATGAAAGAACTGCAAAGCCAATTACAAGAACTTTTAGAGCGTGGTTTCATTCGACCAAGCACATCACCGTGGGGAGCTCCTGTTTTGTTTGTCAAGAAGAAAGATGGTACATTCAGGTTGTGTATCGACTACCGAGAGTTGAACAAACTTACCATCAAGAATCGCTACCCACTACCGAGAATCGACGACTTATTTGATCAACTACAAGGCTCGTCTGTTTATTCAAAGATTGACTTACGTTCCGGGTATCATCAAATGCGGGTGAAAGAAGACGATATTCCAAAGACTGCTTTCAGAACACGTTACGGTCATTACGAGTTTATGGTCATGCCGTTTGGTTTAACTAATGCACCAGTTGTGTTCATGGACCTTATAAACCGAGTGTGTGGACCATACCTTGACAAGTTTGTCATTGTTTTCATTGATGACATACTTATTTACTCAAAGAATGACCAAGAACACGGTGAACATTTGAGAAAAGTGTTAGAAGTATTGAGGAAGGAAGAATTGTACGCTAAGTTTTCAAAGTGTGCATTTTGGTTGGAAGAAGTTCAATTCCTCGGTCACATAGTGAACAAAGAAGGTATTAAGGTGGATCCGGCAAAGATAGAAACTGTTGAAAAGTGGGAAACCCCGAAAACTCCGAAACACATACGCCAGTTTTTAGAACTAGCTGGTTACTACAGAAGGTTCATCCAAGACTTTTCCAGAATAGCAAAACCCTTGACTGCATTAACGCATAAAGGGAAGAAATTTGAATGGAAGGATGAACAAGAGAAGGCGTTTCAATTATTGAAGAAAAAGCTAACTACAGCACCTATATTGTCATTGCCTGAAGGGAATGATGATTTTGTGATTTATTGTGACGCATCAAAACAAGGTCTCGGTTGTGTATTAATGCAACGGACGAAGGTGATTGCTTATGCGTCTAGACAATTAAAGATTCACGAGCAAAATTATACGACGCATGATTTGGAATTAGGCGCGGTTGTTTTTGCATTAAAGACTTGGAGGCACTACTTATATGGGGTCAAAAGTATTATATATACCGACCACAAAAGTCTTCAACACATATTTAATTAGAAACAACTGAATATGAGGCAGCGTAGGTGGATTGAATTGTTGAATGATTACGACTTTGAGATTCGTTACCACCCGGGAAAGGCAAATGTGGTAGCCGATGCCTTGAGCAGAAAGGACAGAGAACCCATTCGAGTAAAATCTATGAATATAATGATTCACAATAACCTTACTACTCAAATAAAGGAGGCGCAACAAGGAGTTTTAAAAGAGGGAAATTTAAAGGATGAAATACCCAAAGGATCGGAGAAGCATCTTAATATTCGGGAAGACGGAACCCGGTATAGGGCTGAAAGAATTTGGGTACCAAAATTTGGAGATATGAGGGAAATGATACTTAGAGAAGCTCATAAAACCAGATACTCAATACATCCTGGAACGGGGAAGATGTACAAGGATCTTAAGAAACATTTTTGGTGGCCGGGTATGAAAGCCGATGTTGCTAAATACGTAGGAGAATGTTTGACGTGTTCTAAGGTCAAAGCTGAGCATCAGAAACCATCAGGTCTACTTCAACAACCCGAAATCCCGGAATGGAAATGGGAAAACATTACCATGGATTTCATCACTAAATTGCCAAGGACTGCAAGTGGTTTTGATACTATTTGGGTAATAGTTGATCGTCTCACCAAATCAGCACACTTCCTGCCAATAAAAGAAGATGACAAGATGGAGAATTTAGCACGACTGTATTTGAAGGAAGTCGTCTCCAGATATGGAATATCAATCTCTATTATCTCTGATAGGGATGGCAAATTTATTTCAAGATTCTGGCAGACATTACAGCAAGCATTAGGAACTCGTCTAGACATGAGTACTGCCTATCATCCACAAACTGATGGGCAGAGCGAAAGGACGATACAAACGCTTGAAGACATGCTACGAGCATGTGTTATTGATTTCGGAAACAGTTGGGATCGACATCTACCGTTAGCAGAATTTTCCTACAACAACAGCTACCATTCAAGCATTGAGATGGTGCCGTTTGAAGCACTTTATGGTAGAAAGTGCAGGTCTCTGATTTGTTGGAGTGAAGTGGGGGATAGACAGATTACGGGTCCGTAGATTATACAAGAAACTACCGAGAATATCATCCAAATTCAACAACGGTTGAAAACCGCCCAAAGTCGACAAAAGAGCTACGCTGACATTAAAAGAAAAGATATAGAATTTGAAATTGGAGAGATGGTCATGCTTAAAGTTGCACCTTGTAAAGGCGTTGTTCGATTTGGTAAACGAGGGAAATTAAATCCAAGGTATATTGGACCATTCAAGATTATTGATCGTGTCGGACCAGTAGCTTACTGACTTGAGTTAACTCAACAACTCGCGGCTGTACATAACACTTTCCACGTCTCGAATTTGAAGAAATGTTTTGCTAAAGAAGATCTCACTATTCCGTTAGATAAAATCTAAATCAACGAAAAACTCCAATTCATCAAAGAACCCGTCGAAATAATGGATCGTGAGGTTAAAAGACTTAAGCAAAAAAAGATACCAATTGTTAAGGTTCAGTGGAATGCTCGTAGAGGACCCGAGTTCACCTGGGAGCGTGAAGATCAGATGAAGAAGAAATACCCGCATCTATTTCCAGAAGATTCGTCAACACCTTCAACAGCTTAAAATTTCGGGACGAAATTTATTTAACGGGTAGGTACTGTAGTGACCCTAACTTTTCCATGTTTATATATATTAATTGAGATTGATATTTACATGATTAAATGTTTCCAACATGTTAAGCAATCAAACTTGTTAAGACTTGATTAATTGAAATAGGTTTCATATAGACAATTGACCACCCAAGTTGACCGGTGATTCACGAACGTTAAAACTTGTAAAAACTATATGATGACATATATATGGTTATATATATAGTTAACATGATATTATGATAAGTAAACATATCATTAAGTATATTAACAATGAACTACATATGTAAAAACAAGACTACTAACTTAATGATTTTGAAACGAGACATATATGTAACGATTATCGTTGTAACGACATTTAATGTATATATATCATATTAAGAGATATTCGTACATCATAATATCATGATAATATAATAATTTAAAATCTCTTTTGATATTATAAACATTGGATTAACAACATTTAACAAGATCGTTAACCTAAAGGTTTTAAAACAACATTTACATGTAACGACTAACGATGACTTAACGACTCAGTTAAAATGTATATACATGTAGTGTTTTAATATGTATTCATACACTTTTGAAAGACTTCAATACACTTATCAAAATACTTCTACTTAACAAAAATGCTTACAATTACATCCTCGTTCAGTTTCATCAACAATTCTACTTGTATGCACCCGTATTCGTACTCGTACAATACACAGCTTTTAGATGTATGTACTATTGGTATATACACTCCAATGATCAGCTCTTAGCAGCCCATGTGAGTCACCTAACATATGTGGGAACCATCATTTGGCAACTAGCATGAAATATCTCATAAAATTACAAAAATATGAGTAATCATTCATGACTTATTTACATGAAAACAAAATTACATATCCTTTATATCTAATCCATACACCAATGACCAAAAAAAACCTACAAACACTTTCATTCTTCAATTTTATTCATCTAATTGATCTCTCTCAAGTTCTATCTTCAAGTTCTAAGTGTTCTTCATAAATTCCAAAAGTTCTAGTTTCATAAAATCAAGAATACTTTCAAGTTTGCTAGCTCACTTCCAATCTTGTAAGGTGATCATCCAAACTCAAGAAATCTTTGTTTCTTACAGTAGGTTATCATTCTAATACAAGGTAATAATCATATTCAAACTTTGGTTCAATTTCTATAACTATAACAATCTTATTTCAAGTGATGATCTTACTTGAACTTGTTTTCGTGTCATGATTTTGCTTCAAGAACTTCGAGCCATCCAAGGATCCATTGAAGCTAGATCCATTTTTCTCTTTTCCAGTAGGTTTATCCAAGGAACTTAAGGTAGTAATGATGTTCATAACATCATTCGATTCATACATATAAAGCTATCTTATTCGAAGGTTTAAACTTGTAATCACTAGAACATAGTTTAGTTAATTCTAAACTTGTTCGCAAACAAAAGTTAATCCTTCTAACTTGACTTTTAAAATCAACTAAACACATGTTCTATATCTATATGATATGCTAACTTAATGATTTAAAACCTGGAAACACGAAAAACACCGTAAAACCGGATTTACGCCGTCGTAGTAACACCGCGGGCTGTTTTGGGTTAGTTAATTAAAAACTATGATAAACTTTGATTTAAAAGTTGTTATTCTGAGAAAATGATTTTTATTATGAACATGAAACTATATCCAAAAATTATGGTTAAACTCAAAGTGGAAGTATGTTTTCTAAAATGGTCATCTAGACGTCGTTCTTTCGACTGAAATGACTACCTTTACAAAAACGACTAGTAACTTATTTTTCTGACTATAAACCTATACTTTTTCTCTTTAGATTCATAAAATAGAGTTCAATATGAAACCATAGCAATTTGATTCACTCAAAACGGATTTAAAATGAAGAAGTTATGGGTAAAACAAGATTGGATAATTTTTCTCATTTTAGCTACGTGAAAATTGGTAACAAATCTATTCCAACCATAACTTAATCAACTTGTATTGTATATTATGTAATCTTGAGAAACCATAGACACGTATACAATGTTTCGACCTATCATGTCGACACATCTATATATATTTCGGAACAACCATAGACACTCTATATGTGAATGTTGGAGTTAGCTATACAGGGTTGAGGTTGATTCCAAAATATATATAGTTTGAGTTGTGATCAATACTGAGATACGTATACACTGGGTCGTGGATTGATTCAAGATAATATTTATCGATTTATTTCTGTACATCTAACTGTGGACAACTAGTTGTAGGTTACTAACGAAGACAGCTAACTTAATAAACTTAAAACATCAAAATATATTAAAAGTGTTGTAAATATATTTTGAACATACTTTGATATATAAGTATATATTGTTATAGGTTCGTGAATCAACCAGTGGCCAAGTCTTACTTCCCGACGAAGTAAAAATCTGTGAAAGTGAGTTATAGTCCCACTTTTAAAATCTAATATTTTTGGGATGAGAATACATGCAAGTTTTATAAATGATTTACAAAATAGACACAAGTACGTGAAACTACATTCTATGGTTGAATTATCAAAATCGAATATGCCCCTTTTTATTAAGTCTGGTAATCTAAGAATTAGGGAACAGACACCCTAATTGACGCGAATCCTAAAGATAGATCTATCGGGCCCAACAAGCCCCATCCAAAGTACCGGATGCTTTAGTACTTCGAAATTTATATCATATCCGAAGGGTGTCCCGGAATGATGGGGATATTCTTATATATGCATTTTGTTAATGTCGGTTACCAGGTGTTCACCATATGAATGACTTTTATCTCTATGTATGGGATGTGTATTGAAATATGAAATCTTGTGGTCTATTATTATGATTTGATATATATAGGTTAAACCTATAACTCACCAACATTTTTGTTGACGTTTTAAGCATGTTTATTCTCAGGTGATTATTAAGAGCTTCCGCTGTTGCATACTTAAATAAGGACGAGATTTGGAGTCCATGCTTGTATGATATTGTGTAAAAACTGCATTCAAGAAACTTATTTTGTTGTAACATATTTGTATTGTAAACCATTATGTAATGGTCGTGTGTAAACAGGATATTTTAGATTATCATTATTTGATAATCTACGTAAAGCTTTTTAAACCTTTATTGATGAAATAAAGGTTATGGTTTGTTTTAAAATGAATGCAGTCTTTGAAAAACGTCTCATATAGAGGTCAAAACCTCGCAACGAAATCAATTAATATGGAACGTTTTTAATCAATAAGAATGGGACATTTCAAGTGTGTCTAACCGTAGGATGCATTAGTGAAGTCTAGTCCATAGCCGTGTGTCTTGGATGACTTTTATGCATCATACTTGCACTGTTGTGACACCATGCTACATGTAGGGCTACACATTGCATCACAAACATATACACCTTATACCAATACGATACGGACTTAGACTAAATACTGTATCACGAATCGCATATGTACACACGACGCAAGACTTAAATGATTTAAGTTGACTACGCTATCTTAAACTTATAGAGTGATGTCGAATGGAAATGTGAGATAGCGTAATGTAATGACGGGATTACATTACGGTAACTCATATAGAAGTTCTGACATCGCAAAATAAGGAATTGGGGCCGAGTCAAGTAGGTTACTCGGATAAAAAATGCTTAGAAAACAAACCGTGTAATCTCAAATGTGTGTAGAGACTTACACTAAGCAAATTAATTGTAATATAACTTGTAATCTCGACACAACTCATCACTGCTCGACACTACCTGCCACCACCTATCACTACTTGTCACTACAAATACACTACTTGAATACACTCGTCATCTCACACCACTACTCAGCACTGTTTAACGCTGCTAACTACTACTCAATGCCGCCTCTCACTGCTAGTCACGACAGATCACTACTTCTCACTATTTGTCATTACTAAATACTACTTACTGCTACCCCTTACTACTTGTTACTACTCAATACTAATCATTACTACTTACCACTTCTAAGTACTACCCGTCACTACTAACACATCCACGCTTTACTACTCGCTACTGTGCATCACAACTCTTTCTGATACGTCTTTAGAGGAGGAATTTCTGGTAACAGCCCGCACAATACATAGTAGATATTGTCTACTCGATTTCCAACTTACCTATTATTCAGCTACCAGCCATTCATGATTTTGTTTCCCCAACACGAGCCTATCGACTGATAGCTATTATACCTTATTGGGTACATTAATAAACATGTGTATATACTTGTGATGCGAGCATGTAATCTAATAATTGAACCGTCACTACTCTCAACACTACTCATCACAACCTATTGCTACTTGTCACTACGACCACCACTCATTGTTACCAGCAAGTACTACTTGTTACTGTATCTCTTCTCATCCTGTTCTAACGTACTCCCCTTAAGCGACAATCATTTTTATTATACCCACAAACATTACCAACCAACTTTGAACACATCGACGCGAACTACACTTCATCTATTTCCCGCGAGACACACACGCCTGGGAGTTGTACCAACCCTTTTCGATTAAATATCAGATTTAATTTGAGTTGCCATTACACCTTGTTCATTTTCGTTTTTCATGAAATTGGTCATGTTCTCACTCATCAACCATAATGTTTACATATGCTGTCAACACCAGTGCTCATAGAAGCTTTAACACTAGAGAATTTGGTCACAATGTTTATAACCCTGTACCTTCCTTGGACAACGTGTACTCTATAGAATTATTAAACTAGAAAGTTTTAACCTCGTGGTTGAAACAAACTGGTTATCCGACGATACAACCAAGGCAGCTACAACCAGAAGGCTATTCGAATTCCTTTCTAAGATGATAATGGTGTATGGAGAGGAGATCAGTACACCGTCATGTCATACTAATTACTCGAAGGTCAATAAGTACATGAGATGAGAATGTCTCACAACTCTGACACATGTGAGTAAAGATGAATCGACATTTAAGAGACCCGAATATGTCCCGACTATTAGAGATTGCCCTAAGGTTACACGTCCACCCCACCGTGAAGTCGAATTTTGAATTGATTTGGTGCCAGCAGCTGCACCCGTTACGCATACAATATACGGACTTGCACCTTTAGAACTACAAGGGCTCCCCATGGCGAAGAGCATCAGGGTTGTAATGCCCTAATCTGTGACAGGTACTAGAAGGTGGGTCACATAACCATGAATTTCCAAGTTGGAGCTCCGGTCCTGTTTGTTAAGAAGAAGGATGGGTCGATGAGATTGTGTATCGAATACAGAGAATTGAACAAGTTGACAATCAAGATTCGGTATCTGCTACCGAGGATCGATGACTTATTTGATCAACTTTAGGGATCCAGTTGTTATTCGAAGATTGATTTGAGATCCGGGTATCATCAATTGAGATTCAAAGAAGCTGATGTCCCGAAGACAGCGTTTAGAACACGTTATGGACATTATGAGTTTACGGTGATGTCGTTTGGTTTAACGAACGCACCAGCAGTGTTCATGGACCTCATGAACCGTGTGTGTAAGCCATACCTAGATAAGTTCGTCATTGTATTTATTGATGATATATTGGTGTACTCCAAGAACAGAGAAGAGCACGAGCAGCATCTACGTTCGATATTGACTATGCTTAGAGAAGAGCAGTTGTATGAAAAGTTCTCTAAATGTGACTTTTGGTTACCAGAAGTACAATTTCTTGTCCATGTTGTAGGGGCCAATGGAATACAGGTCGATCCAGCAAAGATTGAGTCGGTTAAGAATTGGGAAACTCCAAAGACGCCAACGCAGATTAGGCAATTTTTGGGTCTAGCTGGTTACTACCGGAGATTCATTGAAGGATTCTCTAAGATCACCCGACCATTGACCACGTTGACTCATAAGGGCAAGAAGTTTGAGTGGTGAGAACCGCAAGAGACTGCATTTCAGTTGTTGAAAGAGAAGTTAACAACTACACTAGTGTTGTCTCTACCCGAGGGAAGTGAAGATTTTGTTGTTTATTGTGATGCCTCACGTTAAGGAATAGGTTGCGTGCTTATGCAACGAAACAAGGTTATTGCTTATGGATCACGTCAATTAAAGATTCACGAGCAGAACTACACTACGCACGACCTTGAGTTAGGAGCTGTTGTCTTTGCACTTAAAATGTGGAGACACTACCTGTTTGGAACCAAGTTCACTATCTTCACTGACCATAAGAGTTTACAGCACATATTCGATTAGAAACAGCTCAACATGAGACAACGACTTTGGATGGAACTACTTAACGATTATAACTGTAAACTTCAATACCATCCGGGCAAGGCGAATGTTGTGGCGGATGCCTTAAGCAGAAAGGAACGAGAGAAACCTCTTAGGGTTAAAGCTCTTAACATAGTTGTCCGTACAAATCTTACCTCACAAATCCGAGAAGCACAACAAGAAGTAGTGAAACAAGAAAATGTCGATGTTGAATTTCTCAGAGGAATGGATAAGAAATTTGACATCAAGGAGGATGGAACACGGCACTTTGCCAATCGAATCTGGGTACCAAAGTTTGGTGGATTGAGAGAACTAGTGTTGGAGGAAGCACACAAGTTGAGATACTCAATTCATCCGGAATCAGATAAAATGTACCAAGATTTGAAGGCGTTTTATTGGTGGCCAAATTTGAAAGCTAACATTGCTACCTATGTCGGGAAGTGCTTGACTTGCACTAAAGTCAAGTCTGAACATCAGAAGCCATCAGGATTATTAACTCAACCAGAGATTCCCCAGTGGAAGTGGTAAGGTATTTCCATGGACTTCATTACGAAACTACCAAGAACGGCGGGAGGTCACGATACTATTTGGGTTATCGTGGATCGTCTCACTAAGTCCGCACACTTCTTACCAATAAGGAAAACTAATAAAATGGAGAAGTTGGCTCAGATCTACATTAAGGAAGTCGTCTCTAGGCATGGAGTTCCTATATCTATTATATCCGACCGCGACAGTAGATTTACTTCCAGGTTTTGGCAATCATTACAGAAAGCAATGGGGACCCGTCTAGATATGAGTACAACATATCACCCCCAGACGGATGGCCAGAGCAAACGAACTATTCAGACTTTTGAGGACATGTTGAGAGCATGTGTCATTGATTTCGGAAACTGATGGGATAAGTATTTACCACTGGCTGAGTTCTCATACAATAACAGCTACCATGCGAGTATTAAAGCTACACCTTTCGAAGCGTTGTATGGAAGGAAGTGTAGATCTCCCGTTTGTTGGAGCGAATTGGGAGATAGTCAATTGACAGGTCCTGAGATTATACAGGAGACAACTGAGAAAGTCCTACAGATTCAGGAACGACTGAGAATGGCTCGAAGTCGTCAAAAGAGTTACGTCGATGTTAGATGGAAGGACATAGAGTTCCAAGTTGGTCACAAGGTTATGCTTAAGGTATCACCTTAGAAGGGTGTTGTACGATTTGGGAAACGAGGTAAACTGAGTCGTAGATATGTTGGACCATTTGAGATAACTGAAAGAGTTGGACCGGTAGCTTACAGATTGGAACTGCCACAAGCACTCAACGGTATTCATGACATTTTCCATGTATCTAATCTAAAGAAGTGCCTAGCCGATGATAATTTGATTATTCCTTTAGAGGAACTATGTATCGACGACAAACTTCATTTCATTGAGGAACCTGTTGAAATATTGGGCCGTGAGGTCAAACAGTTGAAGCAAAGCAGAATTCCTATCATTAAAGTTCGGTGGAACGCGAGAAGAGGACCAGAGTTCACGTGGGAGCGTGAAGACCAGATGAGGCTGAAGTAACCGCAATTGTTTCCCGAGAAAACCACTTCAGCAGATGATCACGAAAATTTCGGGATGAAATTTTCAATAACAGGTGGGTAATGTAACAACCCTGATTTTTTCGTTACTTTCGTTAACCTTCCATTAGTTTATTTAACGGCGATTATTTAACTTTTATGTGTTTATGTGTAATAAATACATACTTGATCTTCGGAGGGTTACAATAATTAATACGGGTTGATATTAATTCAAATAAATATTTCGGATAATGAAATACGATAAAAACGATACGATATTGATAATAGCTTTTTGAGCAACGAAACGCTCGGGTTTATTTTAATAATTAATTTTATTAATTATTAACTTCTTAAAATATTTAATTTATTGGGTTTTTAATAAATTAAGCGATTGGTTGCGTTTAACGATCGGGTTAGTGTTCCGGGCCTTCGGTATTACTAAACGACACTTAAAACGGACCACGATTACACGAAATTGCAAAACACGAGACCGGGAATACCCCATGGGCCATGTTCGGCCGACCCCCTCCCCTCTCCCCTTTATTTTGTTAAATGTTGGTTTAGTTGAGGGACTTAAATGTATTTATCGATTTTAGGGCTAAATATATAAGGGCATGCATAAACCTAAACTGTGTAATCTTCCCCATTTATTTTGGTCGACTTTTTTTGGCTCCCACTCCCTCCTCTTCTACCGTCGACCATCACCCACACACACACACACATACACTCAATTTTAATTTTTTGATAAAACCTTGAACACGAAAGTTGCAATTCTCGATCTCCTCTACGCGTTGGTATAATTCTTTTAGCGATCTAAGGTATATTTACATGAACCCTAATTCTTAAAATCTGATTTTTATGAGAGTTTCATAGTAACGTTGTCAATTGCTCAAGTCTATACGCGTACGTGTTAATCGTTATCGTTATTTTGATTGTTTGATGCGCTAGGGTTTAAAAATAAATTTGTTTTTGCATGATCAGAAAAATTAAGCTTTTCAAATATTAATTATTATGTTATAATCAGATTCCTTGCGAAAAACTATTGAGTTTAGGCTTTAGATTCGCTTGATTTCGTTTCCGTATGATTAAGTTATGTCCATTTGAATTATCGTTGTGTTTTTGTTGCTTGATCAGAAATCTGGAATTGTTAGACAATGAATTGGCATGTGAAACTTATACCACTGGAAAGATAATTTAAAAATACTATATTTAGACTAGGATATCATGTCGTTTGCTTATGTATAGCCCGAGATATTCTTGAATTAGTGTAAAAGTAGTTTTATACAGCACTTGCATGAAAATAACCTTGTATGATAAAATGTGTTAACTTCTGTGATTAAAGCTTTGCATATTGAAATATAGACAAAAAGTACTGTTAAATAATCAATCTCCTCATTTGTTTCAGTCTTTTTACTTTTGTTTGGTTGAGTAGCAGGTTAATGGAGCTGCTCAAATAGTTCCTGCTACTGTTGGTGTTATCAAGTTGTTCACATATGGCTGCAGGTGTCTAAAGCTCCATTTCTAAGTTATGTAGAAGGCCTAATCTCTTTGTGCACCATGTGTTTGTTAATCATGAATAATGCACCTGGTGTGGGGTTCAGGTTAATGAGCACACAGATGGGACATAGTTGAGATTAGGTTTCCATTTTTCGTTTATTTCTAAAACACCAAGTACAGGGACCATTTTTTTTATTATGCAGAAGTTATACAAGTACAGGGGTCTGTTTGTACTTTTTCATATCTAAAGGTGTATATATAGTTTAAGTGTTTTAGGGTTTCTTATTCAGTTTTAGATCTGTAATATTGTTTTCACTTTTCTCTCAATTGATAAGTTTGTGGTTGTGGTTCTTGATCTAATTCTGAATAATTTTGTGGTTGTTGGTGACTGATTATCTAAATCATTCATAGTTTGTTCATGGTATCAGAGCGGGTTCTTGATTCGTGTTGTTCGTTTGAAATCCAATTAGGGTTTCGTTGAAAGTTTAATCGGTTGGTGATATTAGGTTTTCTGATCTAAAAGAAACCTGTGTTCATTCTTTGATTCAATTGCTTGATTTGGATCGTGTTTCTGGTGTATTAGGGTTTCAATTCAAAACCCTAATTTGTTCTTATTGAAGACGGTTTTCAAATCTTCTTCTGGTTATTCTTCCACTGTAAAATTGAAGGTTAAAAGAGGAGTACTTTGTGAGGAATTTTTCTTCCTACCTGTGTTTGTAGCAAGTTCCTACACGTAGGAGTTTCTGTGCTTACAGAAATTAACTGCCCCTACGTGTTATACTTGGCCTATAGCCAGGACTCTCTCTTTCTTTAATTGTTTATGTACTATCTTTAATTGTTTAATTGTTTAATTGTTTCGTTGATTAAGGAATTGCACTACACCCAACTCTTGAACCTTGATCTTAAAGATTTCAAGGAAACCTGATCAAGTGTGGTGGTTCTTTAATCTTTGTTGTTCTTTTTGTTACTTGTTTCTGTGTTAAATATTTGGTAATTTGTTGTTAATTCTTGTTTGTTCTTGATTGTTGTTAAAATGTCTGGGGATGAGGGTGAAGTATCTACTACCATGATAAGTAAATTGGATTTTGGTGATCCTCTTTACTTACATGCTAGTGATATTAGCAGTACACCTTTAATCAATTTTAAACTCAAAGGAACAGAAAATTATAAATCATGGGCTTGTGCTATGGAATTGGCTTTACAAACTAAGAATAAACTTGATTTTATAAATGGAACTCTTGAAAAGAATGAAGAAGATGAGGTTCTTTCAAATCAATGGGAAAGGTGTAATGCTGTGGTTTTATCTTGGATCTTAGGTTGTGTTTCTGATGAATTGTATTATGGTCAAATCTACTCAAAGTTGGCTTCTGTGGTTTGGGAGGAATTAAGGGAAACATATGATAAAGTTGATGGTTCTGTTCTGTTTAATCTTGAACAAAAAATTTCATTGTTAACTCAAAATGGTACTCCTGTATCAGACTATTATCATATATTGAACTCACTATGGAAACAATATGATATTCTGTGTAAATTGCCTTCATGTCAATGTGATGCTGATAAAAAGAGAATAGAATATTATAATCAGAGAAAGTTAATGAAATTCTTGATGGGACTGGATGATTCCTATCAGCTAGTAAGAACTACTATCTTAACTAGTGATCCTTTACCATCTGTTAAGGCTGCATTTAATATAATATCAAGAGAAGAGTCACATAGGGGAGTTCATGATAAAAAATCTATAACTGAATCATCTGCTTTCTTTTCTAACATTGGTAAACCTAAAATGGTTAATAATAATTCCAAACCTGAGTGTAAAAAGTGTGGTAGAACTGGACATACAATTGAAAAGTGCTTTGAAATTATAGGATATCCACCTAGACCTAATAATCTTAAGTGCACTAAATGTGGTATGACTAATCATACTGTAGATAGATGTTTTGAGGTAGTGGGTTATCCACCAAACTTGAAAAGAAGAAATTCAAATAATTCATCACTTTTAAGCACTAATCACTCTTCTGGTTCTAGTAGTGGTGCCTGCAATACAGGTACAACTTCACTCACACTATCTAATGAGCAAATTGCTAAGCCGGTTAATCTTCTGGATGGGAAAAGTGCTCCTGCACACTCATCCTCTAATATGACTGGTAATTTTATGAACTTAAATGTGGTTTTTAACCAAAACATTGATAAATTCTTGTCATGTAACATCAATGAAAAAGAAAATGTCAACTTTGGGTGGATTATAGACTCTGGAGCTAATCAACATATGACAAATTCTTGTAAAGGGTTTGAAGTTGTTAATGATGTGTCAAATTTAAATTTAACTGTCGGTCATCCTAATGGAACAAGAGCAAAAGTTAAACAGATTGGGAATTTAAGAATTTCAAAGGATCTTGTTTTGTATGATGTGTTGGTTGTTCCTGATTATTGTGTTAGTTTGTTATCTGTGTATTGCTTGGTAAGAGATAATTCTTTATTTGTTGGTTTTGATAGCTGTGTATGTTATATTCAGGATCTTGTAACCAGGAAGACTGTTGTGACTGGTAGTTTATATGATGGCTTGTATATTTTCAGTGATTCAAGTAAGGGTGAGTGTCATCACTCAAACCTTCAGTTGTGTATGTTATCTAAGTCTACATGGCATAGTAGACTTGGTCATCCTGCTGACCAAGTGCTCAATATTCTGAAAAATGACTTGAATTTTGTGACTGATAACAGTTCTATTCCTTGTGATGTGTGTCACAAGGCTAAGCAAACAAGAAAACCATTTCCATTTAGTGATAATAAGTACACACACCTGGGTGAACTAATACACTTAGATGTGTGGGGTCCATATAAAGTTACTAGTAGAGATGGGTTTAGGTATTTCCTTACTGTTGTTGATGATTACACAAGGGCTGTTTGGATTTTCTTGCTAAAGTCAAAAGAAGAAGTCTGTTATTATGTTGAATTGTTTCATGAACAATTATTTACTCAGTTTCAAAAGAGAATTAAAATAGTCAGAAGTGATAATGGTAGTGAATTTTTGAACACAAAAATGTCAGATTTTGTAATTAAAAATGGAATAGTTCATCAAACAACTTGTGTTTATACACCACAACAGAATGGAATTGTTGAAAGGAAGCATAGACATCTGCTCAATGTAGCTAGATCTCTAATGTTTCAAGGGGGGGTTCCTCTTAAGTTTTGGTCTGATTGTGTTCTTACTGCAACTTATTTGATTAACAGATTGCCTTCTTCTGTGCTGAATGGAAAGTGTCCCTTTGAGCTGGTGTACCATAAAAAACCTAATCTTTCCCATTTGAGAGTCTTTGGTTGTCTTGGTTTTGCAACTGTTTTAAATTATAATGATAAATTTTCTTCAAAATCTGAAAAGTGTGTTCTGATTGGTTATTCTACAGTAAAAAAGGGTTACAAATTATACAGTTTTGATAGTAGAAATGTTTTATTTTCAAGAGATGTTAGGTTTTATGAAAATGTGTTCCCATTTAAAACAATGGGAACTGAGGTTGATAAAAATAGTAGTGGTTTAAATCAAATTAACTTTTTTGATATGTATGATGTTGATAGTCAAAGTTCTTAAAGTCCCAATGATGAAGGGAAAGATGACATAAGTAGTGATGGCAATGAAGGAAATCTGCCAAATGACTCTGTTTCAGATCATAGTGGTAGTATTCCATCATCTGCAACATTATCTGCTGAAACAAATCACCCTGAGGGCAACAAAAATGTTTTAAATGAAACTGGTACACCTGGACCATCTTCTTCTTTAAGGAGATCTCAAAGAGACATTATTAAACCTAAAAGATTTGATGATTTTGTGTTAGATGGTAAAGTAAAATATGGTATAGAGAAGACTGTCAATTACAGTATTTTGATTCCTGAAAATTTATGTTTTATTTCTTCTCTTAACAAATGTGTTGAACCAAATACTTATTGGGAGGCTTGTAAATCACAACATTGGGTAGAAGCTATGAACTCTGAAATGGAAGCTTTGTATAGAAATGACACATGGGAATTAGTGTATTTACCTTCTGACAGAAAACCAATAGGTTCCAAATGGGTATACAAGATTAAATATAAGTCAAATGGTCAAATAGCTAGACTTGTTGCTAAGGGATATGACCAAAGAGAAGGTATTGAGTTTGATGAAACTTTTTCACCAGTGGTTAAAATGACCATTGTGAGGTATGTGTTGAGTCTTGCTGTTGTTAACAGCTGGGAAATTTTTCAATTAGATGTTAACAATGCTTTCCTCTATGGTGATTTAGATGAAGATGTCTACATGTCTTTACATCTAGGATACTTTGATGAAAGTGAAAAGAGAGTGTGCAAATTAAAAAAGAGTTTATATGGCTTAAAGCAAGCCCCAAGAAATTGGAATGAGAAATTAACTTCCACCTTGGTTGAGCATGGCTTTGAACAAAGTAAGAATGATTATTCTTTGTTTGTTAAATCTGATGATAATGTGTTTGTAATTTTGTTGGTGTATGTTGATGACATTGTCATCACTGGGAACAATGTTGGAGAAATAAAAAAGTTAAAACAGTTCTTGAATTCAAAGTTTCTTATAAAAGACTTGGGTGTGCTAAAATATTTTTTGGGAATTGAGGTTTTGAAAACTGAAAAAGGGATTTGTTTGTCACAAAGGAAATATTGTTTAGAGTTATTGGCTTTGTTTGGTAAATTGGCAAGTAAACTTGCTTCTACACCATTAGAAGCAGGTTATGTGTTGAAGACTGATGTGTCTAGTAAAGATAAAGCTTTACAGAATATTAGTGAATATCAAAGGTTAATTGGGAAACTTATCTATCTTACCTTAACAAGGCCTGACATTGCTTATTCTGTACATTTGTTGAGTCAATTTATGCATGCACCTTTAGAGTCTCATTTAAGATGTGCACTTAGGTTGTTAAGGTATTTAAAAGCTGCACCTGGGTTAGGTGTTCATATTTTGAAAGATGATAAGTTGGATTTGGTTGCTTTTGTTGATTCTGATTGGGCTAAGGCTAGTATGGGCAGGAAGTCTGTCACAGGTTATTGTATCTTCTTATTTGGTTCCATGGTGTCTTGGAAGAGTAAGAAACAAGCCACAGTATCTGGGTCTTCTGCAGAGGCAGAATATAGAGCTCTTGCAGATGTTGTTTGTGAAATTGTCTGGATTCTTAAGTTGTTGGTTGAATTTAAGTGTGATGTTGTCCTGCCTATAAATGTTTTTGTTGACAATCAAGCTGTAATCAAAATAGCATCTAATCCAGTTTTCCATGAAAAAACAAAACACTTTGATATTGATCTTCACTTTGTTAGAGAAAAATTATCTAAAAATGTTATTGATGTCAAAAAGATTCAGTCTGCAGATAATGTAGCAGACATGTTTACAAAAGGTATAAGTGGTACACAACATGGGAAGTTGTGTGACCAAATGGGGCTGTTAAATTTGTTCAAATAATGAGATTGTGGGGGGGGGGGGGTGTTAAATAATCAATCTCCTCATTTGTTTCAGTCTTTTTACTTTTGTTTGGTTGAGTAGCAGGTTAATGGAGATGCTCAAATAGTTCCTGCTGCTGTTGGTGTTATCAAGTTGTTCACATATGGTTGCAGGTGTCTAAAGCTTCATTTCTAAGTTATGTAGAAGCCCTAATCTCTTTGTGCACCATGTGTTTGTTAATCATGAATAATGCACCTGGTGTGGGGTTCAGGTTAATGAGCACACAAATGGGACACAGTTGAGATTAGGTTTCCATTTTTCGTTTATTTCTAAAACACCAAGTACAGGGACCATTTTTGTTATTATGCAGAAGTTATACAAGTACAGGGGTCTGTTTGTAATTTTTCATATCTAAAGGTGTATATATAGTTTAGGTGTTTTAGGGTTTCTTATTCAGTTTTAGATCTGTAATATTGTTTTCACTTTTCTCTCAATTGATAAGTTTGTGGTTGTGGTTCTTGATCTAATTCTGAATAATTTTGTGGTTGTTGGTGAGTGATTATCTAAATCATTCATAGTTTGTTCAAGTACTTCACTTTTCATGTGGACATCATAGGCTAATTGTATCTAGATCTTCGGATAATCGCTTGCGAATGTGACGAACTAAATGAGAATCGAATTTGCAAATTGCTCACTGTTTTATACTCTGTGGATTGTGTTTATTGATTGAGCATGTATGCTTCTGGAAAAATGAAACTTAACATGACATGTGACTTATTTTTAGTTTATGTCAATCTCTGAAACCTTATGCATTGGGCACAATAGAGCCATACTTTATGTGAATTCTGGTTTGAGCTGAAAACTGAATGTTTAACTTGCACGAATAAACTGTACAAATTGGCTAAACAAAAGTTGCTAGATTTTTAATATGTGTTACTTTGATTTGTCTTTGAACTATGGCCACTATTCTTGTATCAATTGCATGTTCCTAACTCTAGTTATAGCCAAAACGAAATCAGTGCGCGGTCAGAAACTGACTTGGCAAACCCCAAATGTATCCCCTCTGATTCCTGACTTTTAATTGTCGTTGAAATTTTTCATGTTTACTTGAATTTTGTACTATGAGATAATGTGCTAAGTATGCTACGTGTTCATGAACTTTGTGCATAACGATAAACTGAAATTGTGAAAATGATCATTCATGACCTAAAACGTATTGTTTGACTTAGGTTTGACATGTTGACCAATATTTGACATGAACCTACTGATGTTGACTTTAGTTGACTACATTGACCAAGTTTGACTTTCGGTTTGACTTCAATTGACTTTGTTTGACTTGCATGAATTACTTGACTATATGTTGACTTTTACTTTGAAACGCATCGAGTCGAGCAATAAGACAATGTACACTATGAAACCACACTTATTTAAGATACATATATTGACCAATCTAAATACGTATACTTAGGTTGCATTACTCGGCTATAAACCGTACAAGTTAATTGTTCACTTTTCAATCCGAGCTTTATTCAAAGGTGAGTCTACAGTCCTGCTTTTTACATGTTTTCAGGGATGAGAATACATGCTGTTATACTTACATTTTCAAATGCTTTTGTATTGACATGAGTACTATATATGCATATTGAGTTTGTTCAAAAAGCCTCTAGCTTGAATACTTTTAATACCATCGGTGTAAGCACAATTTAGATGGACGGATCCGTTAGGTTGACAACCTCGCCCAAACAATATTAACTGTGGTGCATTTACTTTGAACATTAAATACATTTGAACAAGTGTATAACATTTTACGAGGTAAGGCGGGTATAGTGGCTTCTATACTTGGGTCATTGCTAGTATTCAGGTGCTCATATTATGCAAACGTTTTACGAGTTTGTGTTGTACTTGTGAAATCTTGTGGTCAAGAAAATTAAACTATTTTTCTGACAACCGTTTTTCAGATACTATGATACGTTACTTGAAACTGTGGTTTACAAACATTTAAAACTAGACATGGTAAAGTCTACGAGTATATGAAACGAAACTATTTTGGTGTCACACATTTGGAACTTGATATCACTGATTACGAACAGATAACACTTGACATTGCTTTATGCAAAATTTTGATATAAAACTTTGTGGTCTTCCACTATTAAAATTTTTTCGGAAGTATATTATTTCTTGAACATACTGTATTGTTTAACTAAAACCTGTAGATTCACTCAACATTATTGTTGATCCGTTTTGCGTGATTTATTCTCAGGTATTAATTGCTTCCGCTGTAGAATATTGCTATTACGTAGAAGTCAAGCTAAGCACTGGGACCAGAGTTAACGTTCCGTTAAAGGGATTTTTGACGGGGTGTTATACGAAGAGTTAATGAATTATCAGCATAGTTAATGGTAGCACGAGCGGTAGCTAAAAATGGAGATCCTAAGATTAAAGGAGTTATCGGATCTTCTTTCATGTCCATCACAACAAAATCAATTTTGTAGAAAGCATAACCAACAATAACTTCAACTTTTTTAACAATCCCCAACGGCTCATGTAGACGACTATCAGCAAAACAAACATTTTCTTTGATTGGTTCCAACGACGGTAATCCTAAATGATTATAGACAGAAAATGGCATAACATTAATGCTAGAACCAGTATCAACTAATCCCATAACTGGTATTGGACCACGAATTAAACAAGGGATTTGAAATTCTCCAGGATCAGTGCACATAGCAACAGGATCGTCAGGTGATGAATATGGATCTACCGGATTAATTGTGAAGGAATAAAGAGGGCTGAAACCTTCCTTTTTCCTTTCTTCCAACTGTCTTATAATATCAGCTAACCAATCATCTTTATCTTCACATTCCAATTTTTTAGATTTTTCACTATTAACTTCATTATTTTCATCAACCTTTTTATTAACTTCTTCTTCCTTCTCATCAAACAACTCATGCATGAAAATTACCTCATCACGGTCAAGACCTCGAACCTTATCATCTTTTGAATTATCTTCTTCGGTAGCAGTTAAATTCTTTATTTCCTGATCATATTCTTCCTTAACCATATCAAACTCCCATAAATACTTCAAACCAGGTTCATATACATCAACCCTATTTACTTCCCTAATAACTTTCACCTTCTCAAAATGAACTTCCTTAGAAACTTCAGATTCAACTGGAACTTTTCCCTCGACAAGTTTGAACAACTTAGTAACATTGCATTCTAAGTTTTGAATGGACACTTGATGATTATTTTGTACTTGGGAAAGTTGAGCTTTTATGTTATCATTAGCTTCATTTTGATTTTTGATAAAAGTGAGGATGCTTTCTTCAAGATTAGATTTTTGAGCATTAGAAGAATTTGGAATGAAGGGTGCTCTAACAGGAAAGAAACCAGGTGGGTTTTTATTATTATTAGCAGGATAAGGCATATTATAATTATTTCGGTAATTCGGGTTTCCTTGAAATTGATTAACATACGAAACATTCTCGACTTGCTCCATGGTTAGACTAGTAACACAATCTTTAGTAGCATGAGGACCTTGGCATTTTTCACAACCTACCTCAATCATATGCATTTCCTTAGTAAGCTTTTCAATCTGCCTTCCTAAATTACCCAATTGCACATCCATAGCTTTAACCATATCTTCAGAATCATAACTAACAGATTTCACCGAACGAGAAATATCTAAGTCTTGGTGCCATTCATGAGAATGAGCAGCCAACTTGTTAATAAGAGTTTCGGCTTCTTTGGCAGTTTTGCTCATAATGTTTCCTCCAGCAGATGTATCAATTTCTCTTCTTGTAGTAATATCACAACCCTTATAGAAAGTAGTTACTTTTTTAAACTTATCCAAACCATGTTGCGGACAACCTCTAAGTATTTGACCAAATCGAACCCACGCAGAATAAAGAGACTCGTTAGTTTTCTGACGAAAATTAGCAATTTCAGTTTGAAGGGTGACAGTTTTAGACGCAGGAAAGAATCGAGTGAGAAACTTCTCAACCTTTGTATCCCAACTAGTAATATCTCCTCCAGGTAACGATTTCAACCATTCCCTAGCTTCATCCTTTAGTGACCATGGGAAGAGACAAAGATAAATAATATTACTCTCCACATTATTAATGTTAAATAGATTACAGATATCTTTAAAATTCCGAATAGCATCTTCCTTCTCCGTACCCCTAAATTGATTATCTTTTAGCAAATGAAAAATAGGACCCTTAATATCAAAATTCTCTTTAATTTCGGGCTGAGTAATAGCATGACCTAATCCTTCCCGACCAGCTTTCATTAACGCTTCCATTGAATCAGTCATTTTAATTTCTGAACCAAAAAGACATCCCAAATTAGAATCAGGACTAGATGGAGGGCTAGATAACGAATCATCACTAGAAGTAGTTCCTTCTTGGAAATCTAATTTCTTAACTATTTTTGAATCCTTAGAAAGTTTAAATAATATATCAGGATTTGACAACGTTCTTTGTAAGACCGGTTTCTTGGATCGAGTAATCATTTGATCTAGAATCATGAAAAGAAATGTTTTAGGAGAAAATCTTTTAAGCCTTAAAGGATTTATATATTTAGATTTTCTATTTAAGAAGTATCTTAGAGTATAAGTAGATTTTAAATTATTAAATATATTAAATATTAGAGACGTAATTAATAATATAAATATTAAATAACAACTTTTATCGCATAACAATGAATAATCAAACATACACGGCCTATTGAATCTTTCAATACTTAAGTGACCCATCAGCGTCTAGGTTTGGGCAAGATCCTTTAAATCAGAACCCCAACAACCCTCTCCTAAAGGAAGACAGTCATCACCCGCTTTCAAGAAATATCAATAACCAAAGTATATCCAATTTCTGTATTTACCAAGCCAATCCCCGGCAGCGGCGCCAAAAAGTTAATGTGTTGAAAGTGTGTGCAGTAGTGCTTAGCTTAATCTTCAACTTTTAAATTTATAAAACCTTTTAATTATTACACTTTAACACCCTAACGAGCAACAAAACTCGATCAGAGGTAGTATGTAAGGTTATCGTCCCATGAGACGGGTGGTGTCGATAAGAGTTGTTTTTATTATTTAATTCTTATTAAAGAATTAAAGATATATTTTTATGTCTTTTATAGGATAGATTTCTCCTAGGAAAGAGTTTGCTTTTTAAAAGATAAACATAATAACATAAGGAATTGAAGATTCAAAAATAAAGATAAAGATACAAATAAGTATACAAGTGATTATACAAGTGATTATACAAGTGATTACATGGACAATCAATTCATACGAGATTCATATTAAATAAGTTTCATGACTTATATTAACACAAAGTAGAATAACAATCATAGACCAATTATTATCCCTTAATAGGTTAAACTAAGTGTTGCATATCAATCAATAAGTAGGATTTAAAGCATATGCTAGATATGTGATGTGCATAACTAACATCTTAATTCTTCATGTTCAATTCAATTACATAATACATACAAATCTTGTGATGTGGATCAATATGCAAATAGACTGACAAATTATATAAGCTATTAAACACCAAGTAGATCAACTCAAGTTACTAGCTGAAAGCCAATTACTACTAAGTTTTCATGCAATCATTAATTAAATAAATCCAAACGAAGGATCTTCGATTAAACCTAACAATATCAACCTCTATTATATAAGTGTAATTCAAATCAAATAAGTTTATCACTATTAAACTCTTTAACTTAGTTGCATGCAATTCAATTTAACAAGTTTGATGGACTAGATCTAAATAAATAGCATGAATCAAATAATAGATTTATCAGATCAAGGACTAATCAACCTTAAAATCATGTTATTTAAACATTAAGCATGGCAAACAAGTGTAATCAAGCAAAATAGATTCAAAACAGTTTAAAGATCATCACAGAAACTCAACCATACAGATCTAGAAAAGAACCAGAAACTGCACAGGACGAAGCTCGAAGCCGGTGGCTTCCTTAACACCAAGCCGGCGGCTTGAGTGTGAAGCCGACGGCTTCATCTGAATTCCAGATGAAGTTTGACTTTCGTCCACGTAATCACTATGAACGTTTAGTTCATGATAAAAGACGAACAGAAACAATTACAGAAAATAAAATAGACAAAACAATAAATTAAAGATAGAATCATACCTTGTAAAGAATGTAGATGTAAAATTACTTGAATAAAATCTTGAATCTTGATTACAAAAGAGTAAATCTAACCTAAGGGTTTAGAGAAAATCCCTAAAAAAATGAACTATCTACTTCTACAAACTTAAGAATTTTTGAACATATGAAAACTGAGACCAGGGGCTTCAATTTATAGTATTCTGGGGCGGTTTGCCAAGCCGGCGGCTTCATTGGGAAGCCGGCGGCTTGCCTTGAGTCGGTGACTCCTCGTGCAAGTTAAACTTGATTAGCAAGTCAATCCTTATAACCGTCATACTGAAGCCGGAGGCTTCATAGTCATGCCGGCGGCTTCACTTGATTCGCCGAATCTTTCTGATTTTATCTTGATTTTGTTTCCATTTTTACTTGAACTTGATCAATAAGTTGAGAAAACGTGTAAACCAGGCCGGCGGCTTCATTGGGAAGCCGACAGCTTCCTTTGCCTTTTTCTTGATCAACAAGTCCTTTCAATTATTATCGATTCTGGAACATTCTGGTATTTTTCCTTCAAAGCCGGCGGCTTCCTTAGAACCATGACGGCGGCTTCATACAGCCGATCTGCAATTTTCTTCATTTTTGATCCTGTTTAATACATAACTTGGACATAATCATTAGAAATATCTTTTTCCCATTTTTACCCATTTTAGTGTGTTTTGGTATCAAAATGACTCAAAAATACTAAGATAACTCCTCAAAATGTTATCAAAAAACTGTATAATTTAGGAGTTATCAGCTATATATATTTGGGAAGAGATATAAAACAGATAAATAGAAATGGTTCCATGGTTAAGGGTGTTAGCGGGTATTCGAGAGGTCGCGGGTTCGAGTCTCGTCTTGGGCATTTTTTTTTTTGAAGAGCTCCTAAGGTAGTTTTCATTAATATTATTATTATTATTATTATTATTATTATTATTATTATTATTATTATTATTATTATTATTATTATTATTATTATTATTATTATTATTATTATTATTATTATTATTATTATCATCATTATTATTATTATGATAATTATTATTATCATTAATCTAATTAGTATTATTATTATTATTATTGTTACTAGTATTAAAAGTATTATTAGTATTAATAATATTATTATTATAATTATTAGTATTATCACTATAATTATTGGTATTATTATTAAAACTATCATTATTATTATCATTTTAAATATTATTATCATTATTATAATTATCATTATTATTATTATTACTTTAACAATACAAATTATTTTTATCATTATTATTATTAGTACTAGTATCATTTTATATTTATAAGTATTATTAATGTTATCTTTATTATTATTACTAATATAATTATCTTTATTAGTATTGTTATTATTAAAAATTATTATCGTTATTATCATTTTTACAAAAATTAACATTTTTGCTATCATCAAAACCATATTATTATTATTATTATTATTATTATTATTATTATTATTATTATTATTATTATTATTATTATTATTATTATTATTATTATTATTATTATTATTATTATTATTTTTATTTTTATTTTTAAAACCTTATTATGATTATTATCATTTTTACTACTAGTATTATTATTGTTATTACAAAACAATACAACACTTTATTCATTATCAGTATTAAAATCATTTTATCAAACAAATACTTATACATAGAATATATATATATATATATATAAGTATATATATATAGAAATATATAACAAGTGAAATAATATATATATATATATATATATATATATATATATATATATATATATATATATATATATATATATATATATATATATATATATATATATAACTTACTCGATTACAAGTATATGTGTTAATATATATACTTGATATAGGTTCGTGAATCCGAGGACAACTCTGCACTTGCTCAGTGCCATCATACACATATTTACTACAAACTATCGTATCGTATCGTGAGTTTTCATAGTTCCCTTTTTATATATATTTTTGGGCTGAGAATACATGCAATGTTTTATATCTATTTTACAAAATAGATACAAGTGCTAAATTTAATTCTACGTAGGCTAGAATCACAAATATTCCCCTAGCTTGGTAACGTAATCTATTGGTCTCTGTACCGTAGGCGCGAATCCTATTGATAGATCTATCGGGTTTGACAACCCCATCCGAGCTAGTCGCGCTAGCAGTCAATGGATGTTTAGTACTTCGAGGGTATTTTTCGCACTTGATTTGGTGCTCTATAGACATCAGGGGTATTCATTATTATATTATTATCGTTAAGGCTGTTACCAGGTGCCCATGGTTGTAGAATCTTTTTATTACACTGCGGTGTAAGGATATTTATAGAAACTGAAATCTTGTGATCTATTATTATTATCAAAATCATTAATTATGACAAACCTATGAACTCACTCAACCTCGTGTTGACTTTTTAAGCATGTTTATTCTCAGGTACTTTTTGCTTCCGCTGTAGAACTTTGCTGTTACATAGAAGTCAAGCCAAGCACTGAGACTAGAGTTAACATCGCCGTTAATGGATTTTGACGGGGTGTTACAGTTGGTATCAGATCGTTGGTCTTAGCGAACTAGAATTTGCATTAGTGTGTCTAACTGTTAGTTGTTATGATGCATTAGTGAGGCTGGACTTTGATCGTACGTGTTTATTTTTAAATTTTACTTATCATTTCTTGCCTGAAAATTTCAACTTATTTTTAAGTCAATTCTCTATATGATTGAATGGTTTCAACTCGATAAGCAAACTTGTTATTATGAGTCTCAAAATTTTGAAAGGTTTTATGAAGTCATTTTATGTGACTAAATTATATTCTAATATTCCTATATTATCTATTAAATAAAAAGGTGTGACTATGTGTTTGTATGTTCCTACGTATAACATTTTTAATCGATGAATCGTCTCGGTTTCCAAACCAACGATTAGACTTTCGAGATTTCCAAATTTGAATTATTTTGATACAATATTCCGATGTCGTATGAGTTAATAAAATATTCCTATGTTTTATTTCTTGAATTATTATTCTTCTCGCGTATTTAATTTGCGTAGCGGTATTTTTCTCGGATCACGCTCGTTTAATTGTTCGGGCCAATTTATAAAAACCAAATTTTGATGAGTGGGTCATCTAGGACATGTTGACTGAAATTCTTATAGATAACCCAGATTTATAGGGTGCATTAAAGTCTAGTCTACAGCCTGACCTATAGCTTTAGAATATTATTACTTGCATCACATATATGCATATCTTTCATTCTGTCACTCCGGGAGGAACTCCCATTGTGATTCACAATATTCAATAACTCTCACGCATTATCTTTATAAAACCACCTCGGTTGGTTAAACCGAGGGCTGTCACTCATCATTATTGAAATTTTCGACATTTCTATGTCATCTATCCTGGTTTTGTGTATTACGTATGTATTACATGAAATGTCATCCCTGATTTTTGAAATTTCTATAATTGTTACTACTCATACTCATACGTATATAACCTCCTTGTTATATCACGTACCTATGTGCCTTATACCTTTATGCATTGGTTTGCGAACCGAGAAAATGTCATTATTGACTCATAAAGATTATCGATAACTCAAAGACATTATAATGTCATCACTATTCATATTAATTACTTTTAAAATTTTTATTTTCTAGTTATTTTTGATCATTGAACTTTCTTGACGGGTGGCGTCTACGAAACTCTAGAACGGAAGGGTTTGGATTACCGATTTAAAGGATCCTATAGCTCAAGCCCCTAGACCTGAATTGAAATGTCCCGTTCATATTGATTATAAACGTTCCATATTAATTGATTTCGTCACGAGGTTTTGACCTCTATATGAGACGTTTTTCAAAGACTGCATTCATTTTTAAAACAACCATAACCTTTATTTTATCTATAAAGGTTTAAAAAGCATTACGTAGATTATAAAATAATGATAATCTAAAATATACCGTTTACACATGACCATTACATAATGGTTTACAATAAGAATATATTACATCAAAAATAAGTTTCTTGAATGCAGTTTTTACATAATATCATACAAGCATGGACTCCAAATCTTGTCCTTATTTTAGTATGCAACAGCGGAAGCTCTTAATAATCACCTGAGAATAAACATGCTTAAAACGTCAGCAAAAATGTTGGTGGGTTATAGGTTTAACCTATATATTATCAAATCATAATAATAATAGACCACAAGATTTCATATTTCAATATACATCCCATACATAGAGATAAAAATCATTCATATGGTGAACACTTGGTAATCGACATTAACAAGATGCATATAAGAATATCCCCTATCATTCCGGGAAATCCTTCGGACATGATAAAAACAACATCAAAGTACTAAAGCATCCGGTACTTTGGATGGGGTTCGTTAGGCCCAATAGATCTATCTTTAGGATTCGCGTCAATTAGTAGATCGGTTTACTAATTCTTAGGTTACCAAGAAAAAGGGGCATATTCAGCTTCGATCATTCACCCATATAATGTAGTTTCAATTACTTGTGTCTATTTCATAAAACATTTATAAAACTGCATGTATTCTCATCCCAAAATATTAGATTTTAAAAGTGGGACTATAATTCACTTTCACATATTTTTACTTCGTCGGGAAGTAAGACTTGTCCACTGGTCGATTCACGAACCTATAACAAATATATACATATATATCAAAGTATGTTCAAAATATATTTACAACATTTTTAATACGTTTTACTGTTTTAAGTTTATTAAGTCAGCTGTCCTTGTTAGTAACCTACAACTGGTTGTCCATAATTAGATGTACAGAAATAAATCGATATATATTATCTTGAATCAATACACGACTCAGTGTATACACGTCTCAGGCTAGATCGCAACTTAAACTATATATATTTTTGGAATCAACCTCAACCATGTATAGCTAACTCCAATATTACTGCATATAGAGTGTCTATGGTTGTTCCAAATAATATATATAGATGGGTCGATATGATATGTCAAAATATTTGTATACGTGTCTATGGTATCCCAAGATTACATAATATATTAGAATACATGTATAATACAATATAAGTTAGCTAGGATATGATTAATATAGATTTGTTACTAATTTTCACGTAGCTACAACAAGCAAAAATAACCAATCTTGTTTTACCCATAACTTCTTCGTTTTAAATCCGTTTTGAGTGAATCCAATTGCTTTGGTTTCATATTGAACTTAAGTTTATGAATATATACAGAAAAAGTATAAGTTTATAGTCAGAATTATAGGTTACAAGTTATTTTTGTAAAGGTAGTCATTTCAGTCGAAAGAACGACGTCTAGATGACCATTTTGGAAAACATACTTCCACTTTAAGTTTAACCATGATTTTTGGATATAGTTTCATGTTCATAAGAAAAATTATTTTCCCAGAAGAATAACTTTTAAATCAAAATTTATCATAGTTTTTAATTAACTAACCCAAAACAGCCCGTGGTGTTACTACAACGGCGTATATCCGGTTTTACAGTGTTTTTCGTATTTTCTGGTTTTAAATCATTAAGTTAGCATATCATATAGATATAGAACATGTGTTTAGTTGATTTTAAAAGTCAAGTTAGAAGGATTAACTTTTGTTTGCGAACAAGTTTAGAATTAACTAAACTATGTTCTAGTGAATACATGTTCAAATCTTCGAATAAGATAGTTTTATATGTATGAATCGAATGATGTTATGAGCATCATTACTACCTCAAGTTTAGTAGGTAAACCTACTGGAAGTGACAAGAAATGATCTAGCTTCAAAGGATCTTGGATGGCTTGAAAGTTCTTGAAGTAGAATCATGACACGAAAACAAGTTCAAGTAAGATTATCACTCGAATTAAGATAGTTATAGTTATAGGAATTGAATCAAAGTTTGTAAATGAGTATTACCTTGATTTGGAATGATATCTTACTGTAAACAACAAGGATTTCTTGAGGTTGGATGATCACTTTACAAGATTGGAAGTGAGCTAGTAAACTTGGAAGTATTCTTGATTTTATGAAACTAGAACTTGTAGAATTTATGAAAAACACTTAGAACTTGAAGATGGAACTTGAGAGAGATCAATTAGATGAAGAAAATTGAAGATGAAAGTGTTTGTAGGTGTTTTTAGTCGTTGGTATATGGATTAGATATAAAGGATATGTAATTTTGTTTTCATGTAAATAAGTCATGAATGATTACTAATATCTTTGTAATTTTATGAGATATTTCATGCTAGTTTCCAAATGATAGTCCCCACATGTGTTAGGTGACTCACATGGGCTGCTAAGATCTGATCATTGGAGTGTATATACCAATAGTACATACATCTAAAAGCTGTGTATTGTACGAGTATGAATACGGGTGCATACGAGTAGAATTGTTGATGAAACTGAACGAGGATGTAATTGTAAGTATTTTTGTTAAGTAGAAGTATTTTGATAAGTGTCTTGAAGTCTTTCAAAAGTGTATGAATACATAATAAAACACTACATGTATATACATTTTAACTGAGTCGTTAAGTCATCGTTAGTCGTTACATGTAAATGTTGATTTGAAACCTTTAAGTTAACGATCTTGTTAAATGTTGTTAACCTAATGTTTATTATATCTAATGAGATGTTAAATTATTATATCATCATGATATTATGATATATTAATATATCTTAATATGATATATACACATTTAAATGTCGTTACAACGATAATTGTTACATATATGTCTCGTTTCGAAATCCTTAAGTTAGCAGTCTTGTTTTTACATATGTAGTTCATTGTTAATATACATAATGACATGTTTACTTATCATTTATCATGATTAAAAATAGTATATCAATATCTTAATATGATTTATATGTATTTAGTAAGACGTTGTTAAAACGATAATCGTTATATATATCGTTTCGAGTTTCTTAATTCAATAAACACAATTTTATGTATATAACTCATTGTTAAAATACCTGTTAAAATACCTAATGAGATACTTAATTATCATAATATCATGTTAACTATATATATAATCATATATATATCATCATATAGTTTTTACAAGTTTTAACGTTCGTGAATCACCGGTCAACTTGGGTGGTCAATTGTCTATATGAAACCTATTTCAATTAATCAAGTCTTAACAAGTTTGATTGCTTAACATGTTGGAAACACTTAATCATGTAAATATCAATTTCATTTAATATATATAAACATGGAAAAGTTTGGGTCACTACAGTACCTACCCGTTAAATAAATTTTGTCCCGAAATTTTAAGCAGTTGGAGGTGTTGACGTATCTTCTGGAAATAAGTGCGGGTATTTCTTCTTCATCTGATCTTCTCATTCCCAGGTGAACTCGGGTCCTCTACAAGCATTCCATCGAACCTTAACAATTGGTATCTTGTTTTGATTAAGTCTTTTAACCTCACGATCCATTATTTCGACGGGTTCTTCGATGAATTGAAGTTTTTCGTTGATTTGGATTTCGTCTAATGGAATAGTGAGAACTTCTTTAGCAAAACATATCTTTAAATTCGAGATGTGGAAAGTGTTATATACATCCGCGAGTTGTGGAGGTAACTCAAGTCGGTAAGCTACTGGTCCGATACGATCAATAATCTTGAATGGTCCAATATACCTTGGATTTAATTTCCCTCAATTACCAAATTGAACAACGCCTTTCCAAGGTGCAACCTTAATCATGACCATCTCTCCAATTTCAAATTCTATATCTTTTCTTTTAATGTCAGCGTAGCTCTTTTGTCGACTTTGGGCGGTTTTCAACCGTTGTTGAATTTGGATGATCTTCTCGGTAGTTTCTTGTATTATATCCAGACCCGTTATCTGTCTATCCCCCACTTCACTCCAACAAATCGGAGACCTGCACTTTCTACCATAAAGTGCTTCAAACGACGCCATCTCAATGCTTGAATGGTAGCTGTTGTTGTAGGAAAATTCTGCTAACGGTAGATGTCGATCCCAACTGTTTCCGAAATCAATAACACATGCTCGTAGCATGTCTTCAAGCGTTTGTATCGTCCTTTCGCTCTGCCCATCAGTTTGTGGATGATAGGCAGTACTTATGTCTAGACGAGTTCCTAATGCTTGTTGTAATGTCTGCCAGAATCTTGAAATAAATCTGCCATCCCTATCAGAGATAATAGAGATTGGTATTCCATGTCTGGAGACGACTTCCTTCAAATACAGTCGTGCTAACTTCTCCATCTTGTCATTTTCTCTTATTGGCAGGAAGTGTGCTGATTTGATGAGACGATCAACTATTACCCAAATAGTACAACACCACTTGCAGTCCTTGACAATTTAGTGATGAAATCCATAGTAATATTTTCCCATTTCCATTCCGGGATTTCGGGTTGTTGAAGTAGACCTGATGGTTTCTGATGCTATGCTTTGACCTTAGAACATGTCAAACATTCCCTACGTATTTAGCAACATCGGCTTTCATACCCAGCCACCAAAATTTTTTCTTGAGATCCTTGTACATCTTCCCCATTCCAGGATGTATTGAGTATCTGGTTTTATGAGCTTCTTTAAGTACCATTTCTCTCATATCTCCAAATTTTGGTACCCAAATCCTTTTAGCCCTATACCGGGTTCCGTCTTCCTGAATATTAATATGCTTCTCCGATCCTTTGGGTATTTCATCTTTTAAGTTTCCCTCTTTTAAAACTCCTTGTTGCGCATCCTTTATTTGAGTAGTAAGATTAGTATGAATCATTATATTCATAGATTTTACACGAATGGGTTCTCTGTCCTTTTTGCTCAAGGCGTCGGCTACCACATTTGCCTTCCCCGGGTGGTAACGAATCTCAAAATCGTAATCATTCAACAATTCAATCCACCTGCGCTGCCGCATGTTCAGTTGTTTCTGATTAAATATGTGTTGAAGACTTTTATGGTCGGTATATATAATACTTTTGACCCCATATAAGTAGTGCCTCCAAGTCTTTAATGCAAAAACAACCATGCCTAATTCCAAATCATGCGTCGTATAATTCTGTTCGTGAATCTTCAATTGTCTAGACGCATAAGCAATTACTTTCGTTCGTTGCATTAATACACAACCGAGACCTTGCTTTGAGGCGTCACAATATATCACAAAATCATCATTCCCTTCAGGTAATGACAATATAGGTGCCGTAGTTAACTTTTTCTTTAACAATTGAAATGCTTTCTCTTGTTCATCTTTCCATTCAAATTTCTTCCCTTTATGCGTTAATGCAGTCAAGGGTTTTGCTATTCTGGAAAAGTCTTGGATGAACCTTCTGTAGTAACCAGCTAGTCCTAAAAACTGGCGTATGTGTTTCGGTGTTTTTGGGGTTTCCCACTTTTTAACGGTTTCAATCTTTGCTGGATCCACCTGAATACCTTCTTTGTTCACTATGTGACCGAGAAATTGAACTTCCAACCAAAATGCACACTTTGAAAACTTAGCGTACATTTTTTTCTTTTCTCAGCAACTCTAGCACTTTTCTCAAATGTTCTTCGTGCTCTTGATCATTCTTCGAGTAAATAAGTATGTCATCGATGAAAACAATGACAAACTTGTCAAGATATGGCCCACACACTCGGTTCATGAGGTCCATGAACACAGCTGGTGCGTTAGTCAATCCAAACGGCATAACCATAAACTTGTAATGACCGTAACGCATCCTAAAAGCAGTCTTTGGAATATCATCCTCCTTCACCCTTATTTGATAATATCCAGAATGTAAATCGATCTTCGAATAAATAGACGAGCCTTGTAGTTGATCAAATAAGTTATCGATTCTCGGTAGTGGGTAGCGGTTCTTGATGGTAAGTTTGTTCAACTCTCGGTAGTCGATACACAACCAGAATGTACTATCTTTCTTCTTGACAAACAAAACAGGAGCTCCCCATGGTGATGTGCTTGGTCGAATGAAACCACGCTCTAAAAGTTCCTGTAACTGACTTTTTAATTCTTTCATTTCGCTGGGTGCGAGTCTGTATAGAGCACGAGCTATTGGTGCAGCTCCTGGTACAAGGTCTATTTGAAATTCAATGGATCGATGTGGGGGTAATCCCGGTAATTCTTTTGAAAATACATCGAGAAATTCTTTTGCAACGGGAACATCACTGATGTTCTTTTCTTCAGGTTTAACTTCCTCGATGTGTGCTAGAATGACGTAACAACCTTTTCTTATTAGTTTTTGCGCCTTCAAACTACTAATAAGATTTAATTTCGCGTTGTTCTTTTCTCCGTACACCATTAAAGGTTTTCCTTTTTCATGGATAATGCGAATCGCATTTTTGTAATAAACGACCTCTGCTCTTACCTTCTTCAACCAGTCCATGCCAATTATTACATCAAAACTCCCTAACTCGACTGGTATTAAATCAATCTTAAACGTTTCATCACCCAGTTTAATTTCTCTCTCCCGACATATATTATCTGCTGAAATTAATTTACCATTTTCTAATTCGAGTAAAAATTTATTATCCAAAGGCGTCAATGGGCAACTTAATTTAGCACAAAATTCTCTACTCATATAGCTTCTATCCGCACCCGAATCAAATAAAACATAAGCAGATTTATCGTCAATAAGAAACGTACCCGTAACAAGCTCCGGGTCTTCCTGTGCTTCTGCCACATTAATATTAAAAACTCTTCCACGGCCCTGCCCATTAGTATTCCCCTGATTCGGGCAATTTCTAATAATGTGGCCCAGTTTTCTACATTTATAACAAACAGTGTTGGTATTACTTGCTCCGACACTATTCGTTTCGGCATTACTTGTTCCGACATTATTTGTTCCTTTAGTTCTGTTAAACTTAAACTTTGGTCCGTAGACCTCACACTTTGTCGCGCTGTGACCATTTCTTTTACACCTGTTGCAAAATGTCGTGTAAAACCCCTGATGATTTTCTTCACACCTATGACATGGCTGTTTTTGGTTTTTGTTGCCATTGTTGTTATTGAGGTTGTTGTTGGGATTGTTATTGTTGTTGAAACGATTGTTGTAGTTGTTGTTGTTGGGCTGTTTATTGTAGTTATTGTTAGAATTGCGGTTGTTGTTGCGATTGTTGTTGCGGTTGTTGGGATAGTTGTTGCGATTTTGGTTGTAATTGTTGTTGTTGTACTGGTGATTCTTGTCACCGTTTTCCTCCCACTTCCTCTTGAGTTGTTTCGTGTTGGCTTCTTCGGCCGCCTATTCTTTAATTCTTCCCTCAATCTGATTTATGAGTTTATGAGGCATTCGACTTGCCTTCTGTATAGAAGCGGGCTTGTGTGAACTCACATCTTCTTGGATCCTAACTAGTAACCCTTTTACAAACACGTCGATCTTCTCTTCTTCATCTTCGAATGCTCCCGGACACAATAGGCACAACTCTGTAAATCGTCGTTCATATGTGGTAACGTCGAACCCTTGTGCTCATAACTCTGTAAGTTCTGCCTTGAGTTTATTAACTTCGTTTCTAGGACAGTACTGCTCGTTCATCAATTGCTTGAATACCGACCATGGTAGTGCGTAAGCAGCATTTTGTCCTACCTGTTCAAGATAGGTGTTCCACCACGTTAACGCAGTACCTGTGAAGGTATGCGTAGCGTACTTAACTTTGTCCTATTCAGTACACATACATATGGCAAACACCGATTCGACTTTCTCGGTCCACCGTTTCAATCCAATTGATCCTTCGGTTCCATCAAATTCTAAAGGTTTGCAGGCAGTGAATTCTTTGTAGGAGCATCCTACACGATTTCTTGCGCTGTTAGCTGCATTGCTAGATTCAGAGTTATTGTTGGTATGTAGCGCAGCCTGTACTGCGGCTATGTTTGCAGCAAGAAAGGTACGAAATTCCTCTTCACTCATATTCATGGTTTGTCGAGTAGTCGGTGCCATTTCCTTCAAAATAGCCAACTGAATCGAGTTAATCATACAGAATATTAAGAGTAGTCAATAGTATTTCGTAGCATAATATGAACTCATTTATAAAAGCTTTTTCTTCGTATTAGCATTTTATAGTTTTAATTCGGGTAGTACCTACCCGTTAAGTTCATACTTAGCAGCTATTATACAATTCAACTACTACGATTCTATATGAAAAACTTATTACAATAATATTTCGCGTTCAAACTTTATACAATATTTTACAAACTTACAATACCGCTATAATACATATTGGATGAAATATAGCACATAATAACTTTGCTACTCGGCAGCTATGAAGGCAATTCTTGTTAATACGCAAGTTGTTCAGCAAAAGAAATAAAGACACGTAATTCATAAGTCCAGAAACAAGTCATGCATTCAGGTTTTACTAAGACGACTTCCCATCCTTGATCTTGTGGAAAATAACCGTTATGACCATTGGCTAGGCAACATGTTGTAATGTCGTCAAAAGGACGAGGGTTTCGTAATGTCAACAGCCCCGTAATAATCTAAAAACCTTGTTTCTCACCCCAACTACTGAATCCGTCACTTGTGGAAAGGTTTTATTTAAAAGTTGCAATCCAATGTTCTTTTTCTCACTTTGGTAAGAAGCGAACATCACAAACCTGTAAGCATAATATGCTTCTTTATGTTGCATGTTAGAAGCTCTTTCTAATTCACGAAATCCTATGTTGGGATATGTTGAGTCAAAATAGGTTCTTAACCCGTAGCGTAAAATTGCATTTGGGTTCCCCGTATTTAAAGCTTTAAAGAAAACACGGCGTAACTTACGGTCTCCCCAATGTGATATACCCCACCTATCAAAGGAAAGTCTTTTATAAACTAAGGCATTTCTGGAAAGTCTTTCAAATGTTTGACAAGTTAATTTCGCCATAACTAAATGTGCTGATGAATTCTGACCGACTCTAGACAAGATTTCCTCAATCATATCATCTGGTAGGTCTTCTAAAATATTCGATTGTCTACCCTTAACGTCCATTTTGTTTTTATACTGTAAAATAGACAAGGATTAGATTCGTAAAAGATAATTAAACAACAATACAAGCAATTTTTACATAGAACATAAAAGTACAAGCACACTACAATACGTATAATACACAACATGATTACAACCTTCTAATCTGAATCACTGGTTTCTTCTTCTTCGGACTTGGTTCGTTTTCCTAATTTTCTAGGAATATATGGTGTTCCTCTAATACGAGCCATCGTTTTCCATAATGGTTTAGAAAAACCTGGTGGTTTAGAGGTTCTCGGGTCATTGTTACATTTTAGGAAATACGGATGTTGTCGATACATATAAAGTTCATCGGGGTTGGAATCGGGTTTCTCTATTTTTATACCTTTTCCCTTATTATTTTCTTTCGCTTTATTAAATTGGGTCGAGGTAATTTCTATAACATCATCGGAATCCTCATCGGGATCCGATTCATCGGAAAATTGGTAATGTTCCCAATATTTTGCTTCCTCGGCGGTAACACCATTGACCATTATTAACTTTGGTCCGTTGGTTGAGGATTTTCTTTTATTTAATCGATTTACAATAGGTATCAATATTTCTTCCTCCGGAACCTCTTCTTCTTCTGGTTCCTACTCTTCCGATTCATCCTCTTCTGGTTCCTCTTCTTCCGGTTCCTCCTCTTCCGGTTCCTCCTCTTCAGGTTCCTCTTCGGGAATTTGTGAATCTTCCCAAAATATATTCGACTCTTCATTATTATTAGGTGAATCAATGGGATTTGTACTAGAGGTAGACATCTATCACACAATATCAAACACGTTATGAGATTAATATATCACATAATATTTACATGTTAATAATATATAGTTTCCAACAAAAAAAATGTTATGCAATCGTTTTTGAAGAAAAACACGGTCGAAGTCCAGACTCACTAATGCATCCTAACAAACTCGGTAAGACACACTAATGAAATTTTCTGGTTCTCTAAGACCAATGCTCGGATACCAACTGAAATGTCCCGTTCATATTGATTATAAACGTTCCATATTAATTGATTTCGTCGCGAGGTTTTGACCTCTATATGAGACTTTTTTCAAAGACTGCATTCATTTTTAAAACAACCATAACCTTTATTTTATCTATAAAGGTTTAAAAAGCATTACGTATATTATCAAATAATGATAATCTAAAATATACCGTTTACACACGACCATTACATAATGGTTTACAATAAGAATATATTACATCATAAATAAGTTTCTTGAATGTAGTTTTTACATAATATCATACAAGCATGGACTCCAAATCTTGTCCTTATTTTAGTATGCAACAGCGGAAGCACTTAATAATCACCTGAGAATAAACATGCTTAAAACGTCAACAAAAATGTTGGTGAGTTACAGGTTTAATCTATATATTATCAAATCATAATAATAATAGACCACAAGATTTCATATTTCAATATACATCCCATACATAGAGATAAAAATCATTTATATGGTGAACACCTGGTAACCGACATTAACAAGATGCATATAAGAATATCCCCTATCATTCCGGGAAATCCTTCAGACATGATAAAAATAACATCGAAGTACTAAAGCATCCGGTACTTTGGATGGGGTTCGTTAGGCCCAATAGATCTATCTTTAGGATTCGCGTCAATTAGTAGATCGGTTTACTAATTCTTAGGTTACCAAGCAAAAGGGGCATATTCGGCTTCGATCATTCACCCATATAATGTAGTTTCAATTACTTGTGTCTATTTCGTAAAACATTTATAAAACTGCATGTATATTCTCATCCCAAAATATTAGATTTTAAAAGTGGGACTATAACTCACTTTCACAGATTTTTACTTCGTCGGGAAGTAAGACTTGGCCACTGGTCGATTCACGAACCTATAAAAAATATGTACATATATATATCAAAGTATGTTCAAAATATATTTACAACATTTTTAATACGTTTTACTGTTTTAAGTTTATTAAGTCAGCTGTCCTTGTTAGTAACCTACAACTAGTTGTCCATAATTAGATGTACAGAAATAAATCGATATATATTATCTTGAATCAATCCACGACCCAGTGTATACACGTCTCAGGCTAGATCACAACTCAAACTATATATATATTTGGAATCAACCTCAACCCTGTATAGCTAACTCCAACATTACTGCATATAAAGTGTCTATGGTTGTTCCAAATAATATATATAGATGGGTCGATATGATATGTCAAAACATTTGCATACGCATCTATGGTATCCCAAGATTACATAATATATTAGAATACATGTATAATACAATATAAGTTAGCTAGGATATGATTAATATAGATTTATTACCAATTTTCACGTAGCTACAACAAGCAAAAATAACCAATCTTGTTTTACCCATAACTTCTTCGTTTTAAATCCATTTTGAGTGAATCCAATTTCTATGGTCTCATATTGAACTTAAGTTTATGAATATATACAGAAAAAGTATCTGTTTATAGTCAGAATTATAGGTTACAAGTCATTTTTGTAATGGTAGTCATTTCAGTCGAAAGAACGACGTCTAGATGACCATTTTGGAAAACATACTTCCACTTTGAGTTTAACCATGATTTTTGGATATAGTTTCATGTTCATAAGAAAAATCATTTTCCCAGAAGAACAACTTTTAAATCAAAATTTATCATTGTTTTTAATTAACTAACCCAAACAGCCCGCGGTGTTACTACAACGGCGTATATCCGGTTTTACGGTGTTTTTCGTGTTTTCCGGTTATAAATCATTAAGGTAGCATATCATATAGATATATAAAATGTATTTAGTTGATTTTAAAAGTCAAGTTAGAAGGATTAAATTTTGTTTGCGAACAAGTTTAGAATTAACTAAACTATGTTCTAGTGAATACATGTTCAAATCTTCGAATAAGATAGTTTTATATGTATGAATCGAATGATGTTATGAACATCATTACTACCTCAAGTTTAGTAGGTAAACCTACTGGAAGTGACAAGAAATGATCTAGCTTCAAAGGATCTTGGATGGCTTGAAAGTTCTTGAAGTAGAATCATGACACGAAAACAAGTTCAAGTAAGATTATCACTCGAATTAAGATAGTTATAGTTATAGGAATTGAATCAAAGTTTGTAAATGAGTATTACCTTGATTTGGAATGATATCTTACTGTAAACAACAAGGATTTCTTGAGGTTGGATGATCACTTTACAAGATTGGAAGTGAGCTAGTAAACTTGGAAGTATTCTTGATTTTATGAAAGTAGAACTTGTAGAATTTATGAAGAACACTTAGAACTTGAAGATGGAACTTGAGAGAGATCAATTAGATGAAGAAAATTGAAGAATGAAAGTTTTTGTAGGTGTTTTTAGTCGTTGGTATATGGATTAGATATAAAGGATATGTAATTTTGTTTTCATGTAAATAAGTCATGAATGATTACTACTCCCTCCGTCCCTATATTATTGTCCACTATTCCATTTTGGGATGTCCCAAATTAATTGTCCACTTCCATAAATAGAAAGGAAATAAGATATTTCATTGGTGGATCTGGAGAGAGAAGAAATTTTATTGGTGGAGAAATAAAGTTAGTGGAATTTCCTAAAACTGTGTGTTTTTTGTCAGGTGACAATAAATATGGGACGGAGGGAGTAATATTTTTGTAAATTTATGAGATATTTCATGCTAGTTGCCAAATGATGGTTCCCAAATATGTTAGGTGACTCACATGGGCTGCTAAGAGCTGATCATTGGAGTGTATATACCAATAGTACATACATCTAAAAGCTGTGTATTGTACGAGTATGAATACGGGTGCATACGAGTAGAATTGTTGATGAAACTGAACGAGGATGTAATTGTAAGTATTTTTGTTAAGTAGAAGTATTTTGATAAGTGTCTTGAAGTCTTTCAAAAGTGTATGAATACATATTAAAACACTACATGTATATACATTTTAACTGAGTCGTTAAGTCATCGTTAGTCGTTACATGTAAATGTTGATTTGAAACCTTTAAGTTAACGATCTTGTTAAATGTTGTTAACTCAATGTTTATTATATCTAATGAGATGTTAAATTATTATATCATCATGATATTATGATATATTAATATATCTTAATATGATATATACACATTTAAATGTCGTTACAACGATAATTGTTACATATATGTTTTGTTTCAAAATCCTTAAGTTAGTAGTCTTGTTTTTACATATGTAGTTCATTATTAATATACATAATGACATATTTACTTATCATTTACCATGATTAAACATAGTGTATTAATATCTTAATATGATTCATATGTATTTAGTAAGACGTTGTTATAACGATAATCGTTATATATATATCGTTTCGAGCTTCTTAATTCAATAAACACAATTTTATGTATATAACTCATTGTTAAAATACCTAATGAGATACTTACTTATCATAATATCATGTTAACTATATATATAATCATATATATGTCATCATATAGTTTTTACAAGTTTTAGCGTTCGTGAATCACCGGTCAACTTGGGTGGTCAATTGTCTATATGAAACCTATTTCAATTAATCAAGTCTTAACAAGTTTGATTGCTTAACATGTTGGAAACACTTAATCATGTAAATATCAATTTCATTTAATATATATAAACATGGAAAAGTTCGGGTCACTACATGAATATGTAACACCCCAGCTTAACATGGCCACAATATTGTCCGCTTTGTCCGCAGGCGCACGACTTTTTCTTGGCGACCACACACGAGAAGGACTTTCCCAGAAGGTCACCCTTCCTGGTAGTGCTCTCGCTCGAGCACGCTTAACTGCAGCGTACTCACACATCTGCTCTGCCTGTGGTCCCAAAACGCGTTGTGTCATTTAAGCGTGAGTATTACCTTATAATCCCATGATCACTCATGTCTGTGGGCGATGTGGGATTTGCCTATGGTGTTACATTCACCCCTACCCCCCAGGGACTCATCATCCTCGATGAGGTTTGCCCCACCACCCCCAACGGCACATGAGTGGCTCTGATACCATTCTGTAACACCCCAGCTGTGATGACCCGAAAAATTTCGACTAATTTAAACCAATTCTGTATACGATTTATTATTTTGGCACGTTAAACAAAGTCTGTTAGATTGAGTCTCAAAATTTTAGAACTGTTTCATATATACAATTACCTTTGACTACTTTCAACGATTCATGAACAATTATATGTATGTATGTATATATATATATATATATATATATATATATATATGTACAAGTAAAAACGACTTTCCTACAGTAAAACCCTAGTTGCTACAGTAAAAATTACTTTGCTACAGTAAACCACTATTTGCTACAGTAAAACACTATTTGCTACAGTGAAACCGTATTTTGCTACATCGCTACAGTGATTTGCTACAGTAAACACTATTTGCTACAGTAAACACTATTTACTACAGTAACCCACTATTTGCTACAGTAACACTATTTGCTACAGTAAACACTATTTGATGTCGACGAACTAGCAAACAAAAACGGAAAAGGCGGCCATGCGATCGCATGGCAAAAACACTGAAAACTCATGCGATCGCATGAGCTACAGTAAATCGAAAAGTAATATAAATACGCAGTTTGTTCGACGAACTCTTTCACATTAACTCTCAATATTTATATTTATATTATAATTATAATTTTAAATTTAAGCTTAATAATAATAAGGTATATACGAGGGTGTTTTTAATTCGGGTTTCAAACCGCTTTAAGCTAAGGAAATATTAGGTATTATTCGGGGTATTGTTCTTGAATCCAAGGCCAACCATACAGTCGTCTACCATCATTACGTCTACGCAATTTGCCTACAATATTGAATCGCAATATTGAACTGTAAGTTTATAGTCTCCCTTTTTAAATACTTTAAATATTTTTGGGCTGAGAATACATGCAATTTATTTTAAACGCGATAAGACACAAGTACATACTAAATTCTACACTGAGTTAAACCGAAAATCCCTTAGCTTTGGTAACTAGTAGCTGCCAGTACATAGGATATGGACTGGTGGGCGTGAATAATTGTATATGGATCCATAGGGCTTGACATCCCCGTCCGAGCTAGAGCGCTAGCCTTTTAACGGACGTATGTTATTTGAGTTTAAGACACGTTGGTTTGCGTGTATTAAAACGAATGGGGTAATTATCACTATAGCGTTAAGTTTAGTTACCAGGGTGCTCTGTTACGTAGAATCTATTGATAAACTTTTGATGAAATCTTGTGGTCTATCTTTATATATGTTTATGACTCGAGCAATTAAACAAATAACTCACCAACATTCGTGTTGACTTTTTAGCATGTTTTATTCTCAGGTCCTTAGAATGCTTCCGCTGTGATGTGCTTGTTGCCTGCATGGAGTCTCTCATGCTTTGTACAAAGTTTATTGCATTCAAAATAAAACTGCGTTGTGTAATAAATAATTGGACTGTGATGTCAACCTGTAAATTAAAGACTTATGTATTTCGGGGTTTTGCTTATACCTAAGCACTTGCCCACATGTTTATAACTTTCTATGTTTAGAAAGTCACTTATTTTAATGAATGCAATATTTTATCAAAACGTATCATATAGAGGTCAAAACCTCACTGTGGAATCAATGATTAACGTGCCGCGTCAATAGCGATTTTGACGGGTCGTTACACCAGCTTAACATGTTTACAATATTGTCCGCAGGCGCACGGCTTTTTCTTGGCGACCACACACGAGAAGGACTTTCCCAGAAGGTCACCCTTCCTGGTAGTGCTCTCGCCCGAGCACGCTTAACTGCAGCGTACTCACACATCTGCTCTGCCTGTGGTCCCAAAACGCGTTGTGTCATTTAAGCGTGAGTATTACCTTATAATCCCATGATCACTCATGTATGTGGGCGATGTGGGATTTGCCTATGGTGTTACAGAATAGGACATTACGAATTGAAAGTCTTTAATCGAAAGATTATCTGATTACATACTTATCATTTTTATCTTGACACATCATACTGCAATTATTGTATAAATGGAGTATAGACAAATCATATCTTAATTTATCCTAGTAGACTTTGTCTAACATTTTTCCTAAATTTCCTCCGTAAATTACGGAAATCTTTTTGCTATATATACGTATTCGAGGAGATAAATATATCAATCAGTATTTAACACTCATTTCATATCAAACCCTAATTCCAATCACATAATATGGAGTTCTCACTTGATTCCTCGAGCTCCAATGGCAGCGTAACCGGAACGAACGAACCAATTATCCATCATCTATTTTAGATGAATTGGGGATGGGTTCGTAGTTGAATTAATCAATGGAGACAAGAAGAAGGTGATCCCTTCCACTAACCGAATTCACCACTTGGCGAAGAACCTGAAGCACTTACCAGCGAACCAATCCGGAACACCATTTTCACACTCATTTCCAGGATATCCTGCCACGAATATATAATATCTAGAATTCTAGATCTTATTCATCCTCTTGTCCGAACCGCCAATCATCCCGGAGTAGTAGAAGAAGTCAAAGAGCTTCGTGCTCAAGTGGTGGCTCTGGAGAATATGGTGCAATATCTACAAGCATCAGCAGCACCAGTAGCATAACCAACACCACCAGTACCATCATCACCACCACCAACAGCACCAGTACCAACAACAACATCCACATCCCACGCCTCAACATCACACTCGGTACCTCAAACATCAACATCATACGCACATAGATACCAAAGAATATTAGTAATAATGAGTTAAGATGTATTGACTCATTCTTCCTGAAGATTATATATGTACACTTTATATATATATATATATATATAGATATATATATATATATATATATATATATAGATATATATATATATATATATATATATATATATATATATATATATATATATATATATATATATATATATATATATATATATGGTTTGGAACAATAATAAATGTTTTCGTATTAAGCTATTACGTGTGAATCTTAACCAGTATCTACTACTTGGTTAATTCATATCACTAATATGCTATGATGTACATCCTTCGTTAATAACTTAACAATCGTTAATCACTGCTTCAGCATAATAAACTCCATTTCATAATAAATCAAGTGTATTATTCAAATACATGTTTGATTTTACACTTCCATTTTTGATGTACTCGAAACTTTTTAGAAAACATTATTCGTGCCTTGCGAATTTCACAAGAATTCCACGAGCATCAACATCATATACCAAGGTATATCAATAACAATGAACGGTAAAGTATTAATTCATAACTTCATTAGCGAAATATTTTGCGACAATTATGAAATCTCTAAAGTTTTGGAGATTATTAATTCTCATTTCAACCGTAAATCAAAGGAGTTTAATATTATATTAACTCATTAAATCTATATTATATCTGAAGAATACATATATGAACGTATATCTTCTCTTTTGTACAAACTGTTGATGGTGAAAATATTTTAACGGGTAGGTAATACCCGAGAGATATTTAGATTTTACATTAATATGTTACACCGTACATTCTTCAATTCTGATTCAACATTCATTAACTATACCACTTACATCCACGGATATATGTAGCTGCTCACTAAAGAACAATCATTTCATACAAATCCAATTACATATAACAGATGACATCACTCTTAGATCCCTACATCCTTCAAAGCTATACTTTGACTTCAAAACTGTGCAAGAACATCATCTCTATTCATAAAACCCAGAAAAATATTCATATCGTTCAAAATTCTAGAACATCATATGTATATTGACGATTACCATCTGCATTCAAACTCTTCAAAATTCTTGAACACACCTCGGATTGATAACCAATGATTCAGATATGTTAACGTCGTGAATGCTGATGAAGCAGCAAAAGTTATAGATGGTCTTAATGGCCAAAATCTAGATAATAAAGAAGGGTGTGTTGGAGATTGTGGACAAATCACAATGACTAAATCTGACTTCAAAGAATCCAAAATGATTCAGTATCTGCTGAAGTCATTAACGAATACCTTGCTCCTGACTCTAAACCTTTACGGCCAAATCTTCTTGATCATCCTTCGATATTAGAAATTCTAAGATATCATCGTATCTTTCATTATAAATATCCTCGATATTTCTGAAGATATTTTCATAACTAGTCTTATCTGAAATCATTTATCTCCTCGTGTTATCTGTATTACATCATAAAGGAAACTGCTTAGTTTCTATATTCTGTAAACCTTCAAGTTTAAATTATGAATGTTTTTGAAGTAGTGTTGGGAATTGAAGCATGAGTTAATATAATATAATGACGTCAGGCCAACGTGATTATATTACAGTAAGTCATGCTAAATTTTTAATGGAACATGATGACTCACAGACCTTACAATCATCATGTGCCATGTTACACGACTATTACATTCTACTTAACCTCTGAACATATCAAGAAAATATATTCTTGGTAGTTCTATTCTCAGTGATTCTGGTAATTTAACAAATCAAATTGTGATATTACGTTCCTTTCTACTTAGAACATTAGGTTCATTTGAAACTTCATACCTACGAATTCTGAACCATTACTCGCTTTACTTAAAGTCAAAAAGAGAAAACAAAAGCGTGAAGCTTCGAAAAATAAATAGGAGTATAAATCATAGCAAATAGGAGAGATCATTAACCCTGGATGTCGATAATTATGGAAAGACAGATACAAGGAAGAATTATGAAAATCACCACCCCAAGAGCGAAATAGAAGTAAACAGATTCCTCCGGTGGGAGTTGGAAAAGAAGGATGATTGTTGCGATAGTTAGGAACATATCAAGGATCAGAACTGGATTTAGCATTTCCTTAATCATTTGGAAGTATGAATTGAGGAAGAAAGTATAGGAGTGATGAAAATAATGAAACAAAAGGGGTTAATTTATAGTGAAAATATCAGACATAGTAATCGAGGCAGATTACGAATTTAATTAAAGAAAATCCTAATTTCCTTAATTACCTAAGAATCAAATCTTGTAAAGATCACGAAGATTTATTTAAATCCCTTGAATTCCAGAAAACGACTACGTTAAAAGTTAAGGCGAACATTTAATTTTCTCATTTCAATCTTTTACAATAGCTTCACTCATACTCTTCACGCAATCGAATTGTTTTATCCATATTACTCAATAGTGATAAAACTCTATTTTTCAACTGATATTCGTCATGAAACCATTTTTATTGTTAGCTATGATGACCACAATCAAATTTCGGGATGAAATTTCTTTTAACGGGTAGGTACTGTAATGACACGGAAAATTTCGACTTATTTTGAACTAAATCTATGTATGATTTGATAATTCCGAGACGATAAACTAAGTCTGTTAAACCGAGCTTCAAAATTTTTGAACTGTTTTCAAGAATTCAATTATCTTTGACTAATTCCGACGATTCACAAACAAACGATTATAAAAATATATGTAAATATATATGTGTGTATATATACATCATTTACAACCATTATTATTATTATCAAGTATTATTATTACAACTATTACTAATGTTATTATTATTAATAATTATTAATAACATTAATGTTATTAGTATTATCACTTTTAAGATTATTATAAATATCATTATTATTATTAATACAACTTATTATTAATAATAATAATATTATTATTAATAGTATTAATAACATTTACAATGATTATTATCATTATTATAAATTATAAATTATAATTAAAATTATCATTTTTATTATTATTGTCATTACTAACATTGTTATCATTACAAATATTATTATTATTAGTATTATTATTATTGTTACTAATATTATCATTATTAACATTTGTATTAATTATTATTATTGTAAAAATAATATTATTATTATCATTAATAATATTATTTTTATAATCATTTTCATTATTATTAATATTACATATTATTAGTAATATAATTATTATTAATAGTATTATTATTAATATTATTATTACTACTATTATTATTAGTATTAGTATTTTTATTATAAATGGTATTATTATTATTATTGATATATCTATTAATAATTAATTAAAAATTAAAAATAAATTAGAAAGTCAAAAATATTGAACTAAGCAGTAATATATTTTATAAATCAAATCTGCCTTTTTATTTTTATTAAGATCGTGATATTTTTTTTATTTCAATCGTGACTGCCTTTAATTTTTATTCTGGATCGCGATTCATTGTTGACAATGTGCAACACAAAAAAAATTATTGTTAGTTGATCACACATTATATATATATTGCTATTAATTGCTGAAGAAAGCAGTATCATTTATTTATTTATTTATTTTAAACAGCTCGATACACCTCTGTATTTGCTTCATTTTTTAAAGCTTTGATTTCAAAATCCATTACAAAATCCTTAATTGCAATTTTGTTAGGAATAAATTACTCAAACTAACTGCAAAGTTTCAAGTTCTAATTCATTGTATTGAGTTCGAATTTTGGAGTCAAACTTTTGAATTAAAAAGTCAAACAATGTGTTCATTACAAAATTCGTAATTGTTTTTATGTTGCCGGTTAAATTGATGATTGATAAAGATTATACGAGTGATTTGAAACTTATTTCGTGTTATAATCTTGGGCTAAAATGTTCTCAAAAGCAAAATCAATTTTTTTGAAGAACCACGAACAGCAGCAGTAGCTGTGTTCTTGTTTTTATTTTTTTTCTTCTTTTCATGTTTAATAATTTATAACTATTATAAAATCGTTATGCATCAATTTCAACTCCTAAAACTAAATATGTAACTTGTTAAAAGCTTGGTTTTGATCTTGGCCCAATATTGATGAAAAAGAAAGAAGATGAAGAAGGAAACATAAATACATACGGGCTATATATATTTGGGAAGACATATAAAACAGATAAATAGAAATGGTTCCATGGTTAAGGGTGTTAGCGGGTATTCGAGAGGTCGCGGGTTCGAGTCTCGTCTTGGGCATTTTTTTTTTGAAGAGCTCCTAAGGTAGTTTTCATTAATATTATTATTATTATTATTATTATTATTATTATTATTATTATTATTATTATTATTATTATTATTATTATTATTATTATTATTATTATTATTATCATTATTATTATTATTATGATAATTATTATTATCATTAATCTAATTAGTAGTATTATTATTATTATTGTTACTAGTATTAAAAGTATTATTAGTATTACTAATATTATTATTATAATTATTAGTATTATCATTATAATTATTGGTATTATTATTAAAACTATCATTATTATTATCATTTTAAATATTATTATCATTATTATAATTAGAATTATTATTATTATTACTTTAACAATACAAATTATTGTTATCATTATTATTATTAGTACTAGTATCATTTTATATTTATAAGTATTATTAATGTTATCTTTATTATTATTACTAATATAATTATCTTTATTAGTATTGTTATTATTAAAAATTATTATCGTTATTATCATTTTTACAATAATTAACATTTTTGCTATCATCAAAACTATATTATTATTATTATTATTATTATTATTATTATTATTATTATTATTATTATTATTATTATTATTATTATTATTATTATTATTATTATTATTATTATTATTATTATTATTTTTAAAACCTTATTATGATTATTATCATTTTTACTACTAGTATTATTATTGTTATTACAAAACAATACAACACTTTATTCATTATCAGTATTAAAATCATTTTATCAAATAAATACTTATACATAGAATATATATATATATATATATATATATATATATATATATATATATATATATATATATATATATATATATATATATATATATATATATATATATATATATATATATATATATATAACAAGTGAAATAATATATATAAACTTACTCGATTACAAGTATATGTTTTAATATATATGCTTGATATAGGTTCGTGAATCCGAGGACAACTCTGCACTTGCTCAGTGCCATCATACACATATTTACTACAAACTATCGTATCGTATCGTGAGTTTTCATAGTTCCATTTTTATATATATTTTTGGGCTGAGAATACATGCAATGTTTTATATCTGTTTTACAAAATAGATACAAGTACTAAACTTAATTCTACGTTGGTTAGAATCACAAATATTCCCCTAGCTTGGTAATGTAATCTATTGGTCTATGTACCGCAGGCGCGAATCCTATTGATAGATATATCGGGTTTGACAACCTCATTCGAGCTAGTCGCGCTAGCAGTCAACGGATGTTTAGTACTTTGAGGGTATTTTTCTCACTTGATTCGGTGCTCTATAGACATCAGGGGTATTCATTATTATATTATTATCGTTAAGGCTGTTACCAGGTGCCCATGGTTGTAGAATCTTTTTATTACACTGCGGTGTAAGGATATTTATGGAAACTGAAATCTTGTGATCTATTACTATTATCAAAATCATTAATTATGACAAACCTATGAACTCACTCAACCTCGTGTTGACTTTTTAAGCATGTTTATTCTCAGGTACTTTTTGCTTCCGCTGTAGAACTTTGCTGTTACATAGAAGTCAAGCTAAGCGCTGGGACCAGAGTTAACATCGCCGTTAATGGATTTTGACGGGGGTGTTACACTACCCGTGCATTAGTGAATTCGTACAACCCGAGATTCACTATCTCATCAATAAGATGACCGAACAACCCGAGTCATCATGAATCCGCATAACCCGAGATTCGCTACCTCATCAAAACCCAAATCATCGGGGTTACTCAACCGTAACTCAATACCAATCCCACTACATCGGGATTATATAACTCCATATCACAAGTCCATGTGATAACGTACACACGAAGTGTTCACCTCACCAAAGGTGGTCAACCAAAACGCACAACCGTGCCAATTAGACTTATTATACAAGCCCATCAAATCCACCTATATATGAAGTGAGTTCTATAACCGAGAACCACTTCACCCGACCCGCACCCATCCTACACATACATATGCACATAGGATATTAACACTCACCTTGTCGCCTTGATGAATGCTACCGAAATAATCCGTAACTTGCCAATGGAAAGTACCTATTCCATTATCACAATACAAACAACACACTTAGAGTGGATTTACAAACCAACTCAAAATGACACTTAGTGCAATTTCGACCCATTGCACTTCCAAGCACCAAATCGCGTCCAAACCAACCAATAATCACTAACACAAGTGAGAATGATCCTAATACGCCAATTAAACCTGAACACAAGTGTTAAACACTCGTCTTGCGCAAATTGACACCAAACCCTAATTTTGACCCATTTCAAAATTAGTCAACCAAATACCCCCAAATGGGTTCCAACATGTGACGACCCGGAAATTTCCGACCAAATTTAAACTTAATCTTTATATGTTTCCGACTTGATAAGCAAAGTCAATTTAATCAAATCTTAAATTTTTGACCTATTTTATGAAATCAAATTACCCTTTGACTATTTCCGACGATTCACGAACAACTATTTATAAATAGATATGTATATATTTAAATATATATATATATATATATATATATATATATATATATATATATATATATATATATATGATTTAAAATATAAATTATGATGTAATTATAGAAATTAATTATGTAAAAATAATAATTATTATTTAAAACATATCTATATACAAAATAAAGTATATTAAAAATAAATATTAAATTATTAGAATACTCATTGATGTTTCGATTGATATTAAGCAAGTTAAATTCAAACTAATATTATTTTAAAATAAACGGTGATCCGAAAATGAGTTCTATAAATTTTAGGCTTATTAAAGATATATTTAGGAACTATTTGTTGAATTTTAAAACTTTTCATATTTTATTTGGGGTTGGGAGTGAATAATTAATGTAATTTTTATTTAATAGTTAATGATCGAATTTTATACCATAATGACCAAAATAAATAAATATAGTTGATTTAAAAATTTGGTATTTTTCTGAGAACTTTTATTCGCCACTGATTAACAACGCTGCACAAAATCCAATGTGTGAGAGAATAGTAAATCAATAATGAAGGCGGCTAATCTTCTAACACGTTTTAATTATTATAATTATATTATTATTACTTTCTATCTAATACTGTTTATGATTGCTTGTTATTGAATTGTAAATTATAAATATCTATGTAATATATATGCGTACATAGTTGGGTTAGAAACTTGGGAAAACATCACCAATAACCACTTGACTTTCTACTTATATATATATATTTTTTCTTTGTTCGACATATATATCAAACCACCCGGGCCATAAAGAAACCACCTTCAACCTATTTATATGTAACCATCACCGCCATCACCTTTGGCCACCCTCAACCGCCCTCAACCGTCTTCACCTCTCACGAACCATCACCACCTTGAGATCATCAACCATCATGACCTTCATTCATTATCATCACCTCCACTTTCTCCACCACCATTTATCCTCCACCATCGTGAAACCATTAACCTCATGCCACCATAAATCACTTATCAAACCCACTTAACCTCCATGGTAACCGCCACCATCCTTGGTTATCACCAATCTTTAACCACCCTTTGCCACCACCCATTACCATAAGTCACTACGATCTCCTTCTCTCCCTATCTCGCTCTTAATGACTTTCAAAACCAACCATGTACAACCTTAAAAACTGCTGCTACTGTGCGCCGGTTTCTAGTTCCATCGAGCTACAACCTCCAAACTAACACCTTATCACCACCACCACCGAACCCACACCTGCTGTAACCATTGCTACTGCAAACCGTCACCATCACCATCCACAAATTGTTCATGCGATATATTTTTATTTTTTTTCTTTTTCTCTCATGGTTTACTGCTACAACGATATTGCTGCTACTGTTGAGTATAGCTAACGATGATGATAAACTTAATATTGTATTGATAAATGGCGATCGAGAACGTTTAATTTCGATTTGAAAGTGTGATGATAAGGAAAACGAGATTTAAAAGGAAAACAATGATAATATTTTTTAATAACTCTGCAATATGGATTTTGCTAATCCGTTTCTGTGTGTTGATGAGCCAAATAATATCGGGGCTAAATAAATCATTTGTAATAGGCCTGTTGGGCCGGAGTAATCATGGGCTTATGAGATCCACTTAATTAAAATAATTGGGTTTGTTCAAGAGGAAGATGAAGACATAAATAGGAAAAATAGAATTCAGCAAGGTATTAATTGAGAAAAAACGGAATAGTCCAGCTGGTTAAGTTTGTTGTTGAGTTAACAGGAGGTCACAGGTTCAATCCTGGTCTGTGGCATAAACTTTTTATAAAAAGAAGATGGTGAAATAGAAATAGAAGGAACGCTTTAAGTATGTTTGGGTTACTAGTAAATACATAGAAAACATAGTCAGACGAGTGGTAGAGGGTGTTGCGGGAGAGCAAGAGGTCCTGGGTTCTAGCCTGGACTAAGGCAGTTTTATTTTTGTTGGAAGCTCACACTCTTAAGGTAGTATTTTAATTATTATTATTATTATTATTATTATTATTATTATTATTATTATTATTATTATTATTATTATTATTATTATTATTACACTAGTACTAGTACTAATATTGATATCTTGATTATTATTATTCTATATAAGTATTATTGTTATTAGTATAATTATTCATAATATTATGATTAGTAACATAAGTATTATTAGGTATCACTTTTAAAAATTTATTATTATTATTATTATGATATTAATGTTATATTATTAAAATGATAAGATTTAAATTAAGTATGTGATTTAAAAAATGTTAATATTATGAAAATAATATAGAAGTATGAATAAGCATATTACAAATACCATATTACTATTATTATTATCATTACATTAAAATAATATAGAAGTATGAATAAGCATATAACAAATACCATATTATTATTATTATTATCATTACTTTTATCACTTGTATTATTATTATTATTATTATTATTATTATTAATTATTATTATTATTATTATTATTATTATTATTATTATTATTATTATTATTATTATTATTATTATTATTATTATTATTATTAAAAGTATTAGTATTATAGATATTATTATTATTATCATTATTACTAAATGTATCATTTTTTTAAAGTTACAATTTTTGTTAAAATTAGTATTACCATTGAAATTAACATTTTTATCAAAATTATCAATTTACTATTGAAATTGTTATTACTATCAATTATTAAGAATTATCATGAGTTTATCAAAATTAGTATTATTTTATCATCATTATTATTATTATTATTATCATTATTATTATTATTAGTATTATTATTATTATTATTATTATTATTATTATTATTATTATTATTATTATTATTATTATTATTATTATTATTATTATTATTATTATTATTATTATTATTATTATTATTATTATGATTAGTATTAATAATATATCAAATAAAGATGATTTATATAAAAATACACATAACTTAACTAAATTATTATTATCAATACTACTATTAATATTATTATTATTATTACAATAAAAATTAGTTATATAAAACCATATCTAATACATATAACCTAACTCTATTATTATATTAATTAATTATTCAAGATATATGAAATAAATATATTTAAGTTACTAATAGAACTCATAACTCATTAAAATAAGAGTTGAATCACTAAATAATAATATATATATTTGTTCGACTACAAGTATATGTTTTAATATATATATATATATATGAATGATATAGGTTCGTGAATCCGAGGTCAACCCTGCATTGTTCAGTTCAGTCGAACGAATATTTTTACTACAAAATATTGTAGAGTGAGTTTCATTTGCTCCCTTTTTAAATGCTTTTGCAATATATATTTTTGGGACTGAGAATACATGTACTTTTATAAATGTTTGACGAAATAGACACAAGTAATTGAAACTACATTCTATGGTTGAATGATCGAAGCCGAATGCCCCTTTTTGCTTGGTAGCCTAAGAATTAGTAAACCGATCTACTAATAGACGCGAATCCTAAAGATAGATCTATTCGGACTACCAAACCCCATCCAAAGTACCGGATGCTTTAGTACTTCGAATTCATTTTTATTATGTCCGATGGATGTCCCGAAATGACAGTGGATATTCTTATATACATCTTGTTAATGTCGGTTACCAGGTGTTCAATCCATATGAATGATTATTTTTGTCTCTATGCATGGGACGTATATCTATGAGAAATGGAAATGAAAATATTGTGGTCTATTAAAATGATGGAAATGATTGATTATGATAAACTAATGAACTCACCAACCTTTTGGTTGACACTTTAATGCATGTTTATTCTCAGGTATGAAAGAAATCTTCCGCGGTGCATTTGCGCATTTTGGAGATATTACTTGGAGTCATTCATGACATATTTTAAAAGACGTTGCATTCGAGTCGTTGAGATCATCAAGAATATTATTAAGTCGTTTATAGTTGGATATATTATGAAATGGTATGCATGCCTGTCAACTTTCGATGAAATGAAAGTTTGTCTTTTAAAAACGAATGCAATGTTTGTAAAATGTATCATATAGAGGTCAAATACCTCGCGATGTAACCAAATATAATGTATTTGTCCAGATAGATTAGGACGGGTCACTACAGGTGGTATCAGAGCGGTGGTCCTAGCGAACCAGGTCTTGCATTAGTAGTCTAACTGATAGTTGTTAGGATGCATTAGTGAATCTGGACTTCGACCGTGTCTGCATGTCAAAAGTTTTGCTTATCATTTCTAGTCGGAAAATATCTGCTTATCATCCTTAGAAAATTACCTGCTTATCATTCTTAGTCTAGACACATCTTACTGCATTGATTGCATGAATAGTGTATAGACAAAGATTCATATCTTAGCGTATCTGTTACAGTAAACTTTGCTTGATATTCCGGAAATTCCGCCGTAATCTACGAATAATTTTTTTTTGCTCTATATTGATACTCTATGTAATTAGAATATCATCCGATAGCCAGAAATCATTTCTTATCGAAAAATCCTTTACTCAATCGTACGAAATGGAACTCGTCACTAGTTCAAGTTCTTCGGAACCTGACAGCTATTCCGACATGGATGTTCACCTAAGCTCCGGAAGCAGCGTCACCAGAATGAATCAACCAATCAGCCATCCCCAATTCATCTGATGGATTCGTAGCCAACTTAATCAATGGAGACGCGAAGAAGGCGATCCCTTCCACCAATTGAATTCACCTCTTGGTGAAGAACCTGAAGCACTTACTGGCGAACCTGTTCGTAATACTATTTTCTCTCTCATTTCCAAAGTATCTCGACACGATTATATTCTATCTAAAATTTTAAACGTTATTCATCTGCTCGTTCCGACCGACAATCATCCTGGAGTAATAGAAGAAGTCAACGAGCTTCGCGCTCGAGTATTCAACTTGGAAAATATGGTACAAAATGTACCAGCTTCAACAACATCACCGGCATCAAAAGTACCACCAACATCAATATCAGTATCACCAACAACAACATCCGCACCACATGCCTCAACATCTCATTCTGTACCTCGAATATAATCATAGTTCTACATGATGTTCTACATCATTTATCTTCGTTCGACATGGCAATTATGTAATCTCTAATATTTTAGAGATCATATATTCTTGTTCTAACGGTAATTCAAATGAGATTAATATCATATTAACTCATTAAATCTATATTACATCTGAAGAAAATATATATATGAAAGTAAATTTTCATAAAGATTGTAATTAAAAATTCTTTTGTACAAACTATTAATGGTGAAAATATGTTAACGGGTTGGTAATACCCGAGGAATATTTAGATTTCACATTAATAAGTTACACTGTACATTCTTCGAATCTGAATTAACAGTCATTTACTATCCTACTTACATCCACAGATATACGTATCTGTTCACCGCAGAATAACCATTTTCTTTCAATTTCATATTTGGATTTTGACTTATCAGAATCCAACAAGTGGCATAATGAAGAAAATATTAGACAAAATAAAATTTGTTAGAAACAAACAAATTAACTATGAGAAATTTTGTTAAGAATCCACGCTAACAAAATCCTAGCTAACTGTTCCTTGCTAACTGTTAATCCCTTATTACATTTATTTATCGCAATTTATTTATCGCAATTTAATTATCGCAATTTTAATTCTCGCAATTTTATTTATCGTCATTTAATTTCTGTTATTTATTTTACGCACTTTATTTATAGTCATTTAAATACTATTATTTACGCATTTTAAATATCGCGACATGTATACAAGGTTTTGACATATCATATCGACGTATCTATATATATTATTTGGAATAACCATAGACACTCTATATGCAGTAATGTTCGATTTAGCTATACAGGGTTGAGGTTGATTCTACAATAATATATATACTTTGAGTTGTGATCGAGTCTGAGACATGTATACAATGAGTCACGATACGTATTAATTAATTCGAATATTATATATATAAATTATTGAACTGCTAACTGTGGACTATCAACTGTGGACTGCCAACATTGGACAATTAAATGAATTAAAATATTGATTATAACATATGAAACTAAATAATTCTTCAAGTTTTCCACTTGATTTCATCTTAAACCTCATTTGTATCTTGACGATTACCATCTGCGTTCAAACCTTTTATGATTCTTGAAAACACCTCAATCGAGAGGATGAACCAACCGCACTTCATCTACGGAAGAAAAGATTGATGCATATAGTTATACACCTAAAAACACTCGGAACCTGAGTAAACATTTAACACATATCTGTGCTAGCTTGTTTGGCGTTGTTATTACCAAAAATAACTTTACAATCCCTTTCCAAAGTAACCAATTTTGTCACAGCTTCAGCAAGTCAACTTCGACTTTTCATTCGAAACAACCTTATTATAACCTTGATATATAAGTTTACCTTTCATCATCGTTACCAGGGAACCTTTTATATCCCGCCACATTAGCAGTAAATTTACCAACAACTTTGTTGATCTTTGACTTTCCGAAAAGTCATTATATTTATCGAAACCCTATCCGCATTTTATAACGAGAATTGCTATACCAATTACCGAGAACTAGCAATTAGTATTTTGAAATCTCGCAGCATTTTTACTTCAACAGTTATATGTATGCATATAACATTTATCTCTTAGAATGATGATCTTCTATTCTGAAACACTGATAAGCACCCAGTCTGCGGATTAATAATCTGAAGGTTGAAAATGATGATGAAGCAGCAAAAACTGTAAACAACCTTAACAGTCAAAAGTATGATGATAAAGAATGGAGTGTTAGAAACGCTCAATAGAAAATTTAGTACCGAAAAGCGGATTATGCAAAACTATGAAGGAGGCTGTGGATAAATCACAAAGAATAAACCTGCCTTCAAAGAATCCAAATGATTTAGTATCTACTGAAGTCATTAACGAATACCTTTCTCCTTACTGTAAAACCCTAGCGAACAATATTTTTCATCATCCTCTGATCTTAGATATTCTAAGATATCATTAAATCTTTCATTATAAATATCTTTGATAATTCTAAAGATATTTTCATAACTATTCTTATCTGAAATCATTTATCCCTTCGCACTATCAGTGTTACATCATAAAGAAAACTGTTTAGTTTCTATATTCTGTAAACTTTTGAGACTAAATTATGAATGTTTTTGAAGTAGTGTTGGGAACTGAAGCATGAGTTAGTATAATATAATGACACTTGATCAACGTGATTATATTACAGTAAGTCGTGCTGAGTTTATAATGGGACGTGACAATTCATAGATCATAACATCATCATGTGCCATGTTACATAACTCTTTCATTCTGCTTAACTTCTGAACATATTAAGAAAGTATATTCTTGATAGTTCTATTCTCAGTGATTTAGGTAATTTGACAAATCAAATCGTGCGATTTCATTCTTTCTTGTTTAGAACATTAAGTTCATTTCCATACTTAAGAATTCTGGACCATTACTCGCTTTACTAAAGGTCGAGAAGAGAATAAAAAGGAAAAGAGCTCCAAAATATAAGAGAAAATATAAAGCCCAATAACAACACGGAGGTTACAAACCGTGGATATTAATACGAATAGCAACATAAAGACACGGTATAATTAAGAATAGTATCACCCCAAGGTAATAGTAGAAGTAAACAGATTTTTCTGGTGGAAGAATGAAAAGAAGGATGACAGAAATGATAACTAGGAAAATATCAAGGATTAGAATAGAATTAAGCATTTTCACGATCTTTTGGATGTATGAAATAAGAAAGAAAGTTTAGGAATGGTGAGAATAATGGAACAGACGAGTTTAATTTATAATGGAAATATCAGACAGAGAAATTAAGGCAGATCACCGTATTTAATTATAGAGATCTTAATTTCCTTATTCGCCAAAGAATCAGATCTTATAGATTTCGAAGATTTTCTTTAAATCCCTTGAATTTCGGAATTCAACCAAGACAACGTCAAAAGTTAAGATGCACCTTATCTTCTAAATTCAAACCTGACTACGTCAAAAGCTAAGACGAATCTTTACTTCTTTATTTTGCTCTTTTGTGATAACTTCACTAGTGCTCTTCGAGTAATCGAATTATATTATCCATATTACTCAACAGTAATAAAACTCTATTTATCAGCTCATATTCGTCATGAAAACATTTTTATTGTTAGCCATGACGACCACAATCAAATTTCGGGACGAAATTTCTTTAACGAGTAGTACTGTGATGACCCAGAAATTTTCGACCAAATTTAAACTTAATCTTTATATGTTTCCGACTTGATAAGCAAAGTCTATTTAATCAAATCTTAAATTTTTAAACTATTTTATGAAATCAACTTACCCTTTGACTATTTTCGACGATTCACGAACAACTATTTGTAAATAGATATGTATATATTTAAATAAATATATATGATTTGAAATATAAATTTTGATGTAATTGTAGAAATTAATTATGTAAAAATAATAATTATTATTTAAAACATATCTATATACAAAATAAAGTATATTAAAAATAAATATTAAATAATTAGAATACTCATTGATGTTCCGATTGATATTAAGCAAGTTAAATTCAAACTAATATTATTTTAAAATAAACGGTGATCTGAAAATGAGTTCTATAAATTTTAGGCTTATTAAAGATATATTTAGGAACTATTTGTTGAATTTTAAAACTTTTCATATTTTACTTAGGGTTAGGAGTGAATAATTAATGTAATTTTTATTTAATAGTTAATGATCGAATTTTATACCATAATGACCAAAATAAATAAATATAGTTGATTTAATAATTTGGTATTTTTCTGAGAACTTTTATTCGCCACTGATTAACAACGCTGCACAAAATCCAGCCTGTGAGAGAATAGTAAATCAATAATGAAGGCGGCTAATCTTCTAACACGTTTTAATTATTATAATTATATTATGATTACTTTCTATCTAATACTGTTTATGATTGCTTGTGATTGAATTGTAAATTATAAATATCTATGTAATATATATGCGTACATAGTTATGTTAGAAACTTGGGAAAACCTCACCAATAACCACTTGACTTTCTACTTCTATATATTGTTTTTCTTTGTTCGACATATACATCAAACCACCCGGGCCATAAAGAAACCACCTTCAACCTATTTATATGTAACCATCACCGCCATCACCTTTGGCCACCCTCAACCGTCTTCACCTCTCACAAACCACCACCACCTTGAGATCATCAACCATCATGACCTTCGTTCATTATCATCACCGCCACTTTCTCCACCACCATCTATCCTCCACCATCGTGAAACCATTAACCTCACTCCACCATAAATCACTTATCAAACCCACTTAACCTCCATGGTAAACGCCACCATCCTTTAACCACCCTTTGTCGCCACCCATCACCACAAGTCACTACCATCTCCTTCGCTCCCTATCTCTCTATCTTAATGACGTTCGAAACCAACCATGTACAACCTTAAAAACTGCTGCTACTGTGCGTCGGTTTCTAGTTCCATCGAGCTACAACCGCCAAACTAACACCTTAACACCACCACAACCGAACCCACACCTACTGTAACCATTGCTACTGCAAACCGTCACCATCACCATCCACAAATTGTTCATGCGATATATTTTAATTTTTTTTTCTTCTCTCGTGGTTTACTGCTACAACGATATTGCTGCTACTGTTCAGTATAGCTAACGATGATGATAAACTTAATATTGTATTGATAAATGGCGATTGAGAACGTTTGATTTCGATTTGAAAGTGTGATGATAAGGAAAACGAGATTTAAAAGGAAAACAATGATAATATTGTTTAATAACTCTGCAATATGGATTTTGCTAATCCGTTTCTGTGTGTTGACGAGCCAAATAATATCGGGGCTAAATAAATCATTTGTAATAAGCCTGTTGGGCCAGATTACTCATGGGCTTATAAGATCCACTTAATTAAAATAATTGGGTTTGTTCAAGAAGAAGATGAAAACATAAATAGGTTAAATATATTTCAGCAAGGTATTAATTGAGAAAAAACGAAATAGTCCAGCTGGTTAAGTTTGTTGTTGAGTTAACCAGATGTCACAGGTTCAATCCTGGTCTGTGGCATAATTTTTTTATAAAAAGAAGAAGGAGAAATAGAAACAGATGGAACGGTTTAAGTATGTTTGGGTTACTAGTAAATACACAGAAAACATAGTCAGACGAGTGGTAGAGGGTGTTGCTGGAGAGCAAGAGGTCCTGGGTTCTAGCCTGGACTAAGGCAGTTTTATTTTTGTTGGAAGCTCACACTCTTAAGGTAGTATTTTAATTGTTGTTATTATTATTATTATTATTATTATTATTATTATTATTATTATTATTATTATTATTATTATTATTATTATTATTATTATTATTATTATTATTATTATCATTACACTAGTACTAGTACTAATATTGATATCTTGATTATTATTATTTCTATATAAGTATTATTGTTATTAGTATTATTATTGATAATATTATGATTAGTAAAATAAGTATTATTAGGTATCACTTTTAAAAATTTATTATTATTATTATTATGATATTAATGTTATATTATTAAAATGATAAGATTTAAATTAAGTATGTGATTTAAAGAATGTTAATATTTTGAAAATAATATAGAAGTATGAATAAGCATATTACAAATACCATATTATTATTATTATCATTACTTTTATCACTTGTATTAGTATTATTATTAAAAGTATTAGTATTATAGATATTATTATTATTATCATTATTACTAAATGTATCATTTTTTTTAAAGTTACAATTTTTGTTAAAATTAGTATTACCATTGAAATTAACATTTTTATCAAAATTATCAATTTACTATTGAAATTGTTATTACTATCAATTATTAAGAATTATCATGAGTTTATCAAAATTAGTATTATTTTATCATTATTATTATTATTATTATTATTATTATTATTATTATTATTATTATTATTATTATTATTATTATTATTATTATTATTATTATGAGTATTAATAATATATCAAATAAAGATGATTTATATAAAAATACACATAACTTAACTAAATTATTATTATCAATACTACTATTAATATTATTATTATTACAATAAAAATTATTTATATAAAACCATATCTAATACATATAACCTAACTCTATTATTATATTAATTAATTATTCAAGATATATGAAATAAATATATTTAAGTTACTAATAGAACTCATAACTCATTAAAATAAGAGTTGAATCACTAAATAATAATATATATATTTGTTCGACTACAAGTATATGTTTTAATATATATATAATGTAGGTTCGTGAATCTGAGGCCAACCCTGCATTGTTCAGTTCAGTCGAACGAATATTTTTACTACAAAATATTGTAGAGTGAGTTTCATTTGCTCCCTTTTTAAATGCTTTTGCAATATATATTTTTGGGACAGAGAATACATGCGCTTTTATAAATGTTTGACGAAATAGACACAAGTAATTGAAACTACATTCTATGGTTGAATGATCGAAGTCGAATATGCCCCTTTTTGCTTGGTAGCCTAAGAATTAGTAAACCGATCTACTAATTGACGCGAATCCTAAAGATAGATCTATTGGGCCTAACAAACCCCATCCAAAGTACCGGATGCTTTAGTACTTCGAATTCGTTTTTATCATGTCCGATGGATGTCCTGGAATGATAGGGGATATTCTTATATGCATCTTGTTAATGTCGGTTACCAGGTGTTCAATCCATATGAATGATTATTTTTGTCTCTATGCATGGGACGTATATTTATGAGAAATGCAAATGAAAATCTTGTGGTCTATTAAAATGATGGAAATGATTGATTATGATAAACTAATAAACTCACCAACCTTTTGGTTGACACTTTAAAGCATGTTTATTCTCAGGTATGAAAGAAATCTTCCGCTGTGCATTTGCTCATTTTAGAGATATTACTTGGAGTCATTCATGACATATTTCAAAAGACGTTGCATTCGAGTCATTGAGTTCATCAAGAATATTATTAAGTCGTTTATAGTTGGATATATTATGAAATGGTATGCATGCCTGTCAACTTTCGATGAAATGAAAGTTTGTCTTTTAAAAACGAATGCAATGTTTGTAAAATGTATCATATAGAGGTCAAAAACCTCGCGATGTAACCAAATGTAATGTATTCGTCCAGATAGAGTAGGACGGATCACTACACAACACTTCCATAATCACTAACACTAGTGATTATACCCATTATCAAAGCCTAATCATGTCCAAAACATCAACCAACCCAAAACCCGCCAACTGACAAGAATAACTAGTCACCATAAACCCACTTCATCATCTAAAAGGGTTTCACAACTAATCAAGCTCAAACCCTAACTTGAATATCAATTTTAACAAATGAAATTAGGAGTTTGAACTTACCAATACTACCACAACGTAGCCGTGAACGAGATGAACAACTTTAAAACCCGAGCTTTGGTGAGAATCTGACTCTTTCTTCTCCAAATCAAGCTCTCTCTCTAAACTCTTACTCTCTCTAGGAATGATAGAGAGTGTTTGTGTGGGTGAAATATGATCCACAAATGGGATCTAGATCAGCCTTGAAGGCTCCAAACCGACACCCAAGTGAATTGACCAAAATGCCCTTTCTAATTTAAAACAATTTCTCAGCTGGCCCGTCAGTTCTGTTGGACGGCGTCCCAAAGCTTGGACGTCGTCCAACCTTTCTTTACTGGACGGCGTCCCATTCTACTGAAACAGGATCAGGGTCTTACAACTCTCCCCTACTTAAATTGGATCACGTCCCCGTGATCTCCATTACTTAACCAACCGGACCCATATTCCATGGTCCTCAAACATGTGTTCCAATCCGACTTCCACCACATGTATCATAAACTCGAGGGTTATTCCACCTACTAAATACACACGTGTGCGCATGCCGGAACATGCAATGCACACAACGTCGAAAATCTACCACAAGTGCTTAACATACGCGGAAACATCGGGTTTCCTTCCAACTTCTCTAGGCAATCCTTCTCAATGAATCGCCTTTAACACTAAATCGTCATCCGCGATTTATCAAATTCACAAATCCGAGCACTAAAACTTGCTCAATCCCTCACATCGGGGAAACTCAACCAATCTCATACCGAGATATCACCCCTTTAGCGTACCCCTAACAAGTAAAATGCTAAAGTAACCACATACCCAAAATAAGGTCAACAACCCGAACGGTGAAGACCGAACAAACGAATCCTTACGGATTACCCTTACCTCTTAACATCCCTTGTAGTGCGCAATACGACCAATACGCAACTATCATAACATCATAAGCAAATGGCTAAAACCGATAGTGCCCAAAACGACTATGGCAACGCTAAACCCAAGGTGTACAAAATCGACTATTGTCACACCCGTAACAATATGTGAGTGAAACACGGCTATCGCACCACTAATCACACAACATGGTCCTCACGACCCCACCATTGGTGTATAAAACAACCAATAGTTCACAATACTAACCACACCAACATGGCCAAAGCAACCCGAGCCTAAACACATATGGAGGATGGTTGAAACAACCCGAACCTTAGTGAATTCGCAACAACCCGAAAGTCACCAACCCAATCCATATTTCCTACAAAGAAATAACCGCACAACCCGAGTCATCGTGAATACGCGCAAACCGATATTCACTACCTCTACCACATAGTATAACCGAGGATGGCCGTACAACCCGAGCCTTAGTGAATCCGAACTACCCGACATTCACTACCTCAAACTATGAGTCCAACCAACAGGGACAATCGTACAATTCTACCGAATGGTAGACTTTTCTAACAATTGGGTTCACATGACCCATCACCACATCTTGCTCCCACATTGAGCATACGAAGGATTTTTAACCTAACCTTCATCACTTCAAACGAAACGTTTAACACAAATTTCACAAACTTTATTCTTGCAATCCTACGATTGCCATAGCTTGTCACATTTCCACCTAGTCACTCATGTACCTAAGGGTTTTTATAGGGTACCCTAAGTACAATGTAACCGCAACACCATCGGAGTCGAACACCACGCTAGTAGGTATGAAAGAGGCACCTAACATCGCGTCACATAGACTCCATTACCAACATACATCGAGATCAAACACTCGATCTCAAGGGTTCTATCCACCCGAAGAACCTCATGGTTCACCATCTTCAACATAAAAGCGAACACGCGCTCATAACCGAACACCAAAGCCCATTCCCATGGCTTGGTAGAAACGTTTCCCAAACACTAAGGAATGCTTTATTGTACCAAGGTTTACACCCTTCGTTCATTTATCAAAACTTCATCATATGGTATTTCCATTAGGAATGTCACCCATGTCAACAATACGCACAACACAATCGGAACCTTAAGGGTCTCACTCGAACGAGCTTAACGACCCGATATCAACCAAATGCCTGAGAACCTGAAGACTCGCACAATAGAGTTAAGGCGCAACACACCACTCATACACTCTAATGAGTGCATAACAATATCATAATTGTAGGCCAACCACCCGCTACTATTATCTCCAACGGAGGATAAAACTTAGCCAAGGCCTACACTCACACTGCATTTAACACAAAAGTACATTATGCAAAAACAACATAATTGTACCTCCTCGTCTCCTCGTGATGTTCTGCGCGGGACACTCCGCTTTGCGATGCCCTCTTCCACGACAATTAAAACACACAACATCACCATCACCCGATGCCGGGCACTCCCAAAACTTGTGGCCTCTTTCGTGGCATTTGAAACATCTAGACGCACTAGAACTCGATGTTCCTTTCTCCACATCACTAGTACCTCCAGTTGCGCTTTTGATTCTCTTACTCGGAGCGCCATACGAGTCAACCGTTCTCTTACTCGGAGCATTATCGATTATCTCCCAAGGATATGGCTCAAAACCCTTAGCCACGGTAAATAGCTCAGCAAACGAGTTCACTTTCCCAAGGCTTATCTTCCCACGTAACTCATCATTTAAAGCCTTACGGAAGTCTTGCATCAACAACCTTTCATTATTCACGTACTCGGGGCAAAATCGAACCTTAGACATAAAGGTAGCCCGTAGAGTATTTAGGTCCATAGACCCTTATCTCAACACGCGTATCTCCTCACACATTCTTGTCAAGTCGGCTTGCGTTCGGAATTCTTCAAAGAATTCCTTCTTAAATTCGCCCCATGACAAACTCATGAACGGTTCTTCGCCGACTATATCAATCTTACCATCCAACTAATCTTTCGCACCATCTCATAACTAACTAGTAGCAATTCTCGTTTTCAAGTCCGGAGGACACTCATTTGTATGAAAACATCCTTCGATCGCCGAGATCCAACGAGTACTCACTAACGAATCCGGTTCTCCATGATACATAGGTGGTTTAGTCGCTCGAAACTCCTTGTAACTAAACTCCTTCTTACCATTACCCCGAGGCTCGATAAGCCTTCTTTCGAACTCTTCTCGAATTGTTTTCACTTGTTTTGCAAACTTGGCCTCAACCCTCGCCGCAAACTCATCGTTGTTATTTCGTTCTCCGCTTGATGTACCATTTCCCGTTGCCATTCTAAAGAATGCAAAAACGATTAAACATGGGAAAAAGAAATAAAACCACACGCACCAAACTGCCCCATCTTGCTCAACACTCGTCGTACATCACTTATTAGACACGATTTGCACCCGTAATAAGGTTTGTAAGTCCTTATTACGCACACACGCCGTATCAACTTGTTAATACAACGACTATCTTGCTTGATGATATTCGCAACGCAAACAATAACAAAACACAATGCAATAGTATATTAATAATATCGGCAAATTAATATAAACGTTAGCTCACCTACAATTAAGGCACTAACCAAATTCCCATTCCGACCCGTAATCCCTACAAGTCCAGCAAAAAATAAGCACACACAAAAGTCTAAGTCTAGGCACCTATCTCAAGTCACCTAAATCCCTTAGACCATGCTCTGATACCACTTGTAATGACCCAACCCGTTATCCGACCAAAGACACGCCTTAATTTTTTTTTTTTTTTGGGACAGTATATCTGGACGGCGTCCAGCTATCTGGATGGCATCCAGTTCTGAAGGACTGGACGACGTCCAAGCCTTTTGGACGGCGTCCAAATGAACTGAAATATTCTGATCAGTTTTACATTAACACGCCAGCAGAAAACCCGCTTCCCGACACTTTCACACGAAAACACTTTCAGAATATGTTATAATAATTAAAACTAAGAGTTTTCCACTATAAAATCGAGTTTTATGACACCGGGCCCACAGCGGCCATTTTACGACTTTCGTACAAAATTACGAGTTTCCGACCACGTGAGTTTTAGCATAAACTAAAGACCGAGCATGGTGATTGGGGATACGCTACCCAATCCTAATCAAATCCAAAAGCAAGATCTTCTAATCCCCACGCTTACCCGAGCCGCCAACGCGCGAACCTATAAAAATATCAACAACGAGAGGGTAAGCTAATGCTTAGTGAGTGAGAATATACTACATACATATATATGCATAAAATGAATACGCATCGCCAACACACAATTAGTAAACACATACCACAATCCGAGCATAACTATTCAAAGTTATACCTAACGTACCACCAAGCCAAATCCGTAAGATTAGCTACAACATACAATAAGTATATGTACGCATATACAAGATACATCCGAAAATACAACAAGGTTAACCCCTTAACCTTAAACCCATGAAGGTTAGCCGAACAACCCGAGCCTTAGTGAATTCGTACAACCCGAGATTCACTTCCTTCACCACTTCAACAACGGAGGACGGCCGTACTACCCATGCCTTAGTGAATTCGTACAACCCGAGATTCACTACCTCATCAATAAGATGACCGAACAACCCGAGTCATCATGAATCCGCATAACTCGAGATTCGCTACCTCATCAAAACCCACATCATCGGGGTTACTCAACCGTAACTCAATACCAATCCCACTACATTGGGATTATATAACTCCATATCACAAGTCCATGTGATAACGTACACACGAAGTGTGCACCTCGCCAAAGGTGGTCAACCAAAATGCACAACCGTGCCAATTGGACTTATTACACAAGCCCATAAAATCCACCTATATATGAAGTAAGTTCTATAATCGAGAACCACTTCACCCGACCCGCACCCATCCTACACATACATATGCACATAGGATATTAACACTCACCTTGTCACCTTGATGAATGCTACCGAATTAATCCGCAACTTGCCAATGGAAAGTACCTATTCCATTATCACAATACAAACAACACACTTAGAGTGGATTTACAAACCAACTCAAAATGACACTTAGTGCAATTTCGACCCATTGCACTTCCAAGCACCAAACCACGTCCAAACCAACCAATAATCACTAACACAAGTGAGAATGGTCCTAATACACCAATTAAACCCGAACACAAGTGTTAAACACTCGTCTTGCGCAAAATTAGTCAACCAAATACCCCCAAATGGGTTCCAACACTTCCATAATCACTAACACTAGTGATTATACCCATTATCAAAGCCTAATCATGGCCAAAACATCAACCAACCTAAAACCCGCCAACTGACAAGAATAACTAGTCACCATAAACCCACTTCATCATCTAAAAGGGTTTCACAACTAATCAAGCTCAAACCCTAACTTTAATATCAATTTTAACAAATGAAATTCAGAGTTTGAACTTACCAATACTACCACAACGTAGCCGTGAATGAGATGAACAACTTTAAAACCCGAGCTTTGGTGAGAATCCGACTCCTTCTTCTCCAAATCAAGCTCTCTCTATAAACTCTTACTCTCTCTCTAGGAATGATTGAGAGTGTTTGTGTGGGTGAAATGTGATCCACAAATGGAATCTAGATCAGCCTTGAAGGCTCCAAACTAACACCCAAGTGAATTGACAAAAATTCTCTTTCTAATTTAAAACAATTTCTCAGCTGGCCCGTCAGTTCTGTTGGACGGCGTCCCAAAGCTTGGACGGCGTCCAACCTTTCTTTACTAGATGGCGTCCTAAAATTTGGACGGCATCCCATTCTACTGAAACAGGATCAGGGTCTTACACGTAATCTCGCAGCTGTTGTTGGATCCAGACAACCTGAGATGCACAGCTTGCTGCAGCAATATATTCAGCTTCACACGTGGATTATGCAACAGCGATCTGTTTCTTACACTGCCAACTCACAAGCCTGCTACCCAGAAGCTGACAGCCTCCAGAGGTAGATTTGAAATCTATTTTGCATCCTCCATAGTCTGAGTCACTGTATGCTGTTAACTCAAATCCCTCCTTCCGTGGATACCATAAGCCCAAACTCGGAGTCCCCTTGAGATATCGCATGATCTTCTTTGCAGCGAGCATATGATTCACATTTGGTTGTGCTTGATAATGAGCGAAAAAGCATGTTGCGAACATGATATCCAATCGAGATGCTGTAAGGTACATCAAGGAACCAATAATAGCCCTGTAAAGAGTCGGGTTGACCTTTGCTCCTGTGTTTTCTGGTGTAATCTCATGATTCACCGATAGAGGACTCTTGTCAACTCGTTCATTCTCCATCTTGAATCGGCTCAAGATGTCAGCTACATACTTCGATTGATGTAGAAAGATGCCTTTTTCCGTTTGATCAACCTGCAACCCTAAAAAGAAATTAATGGCCCCTAGTGAACTCATCTTGAATCGTTTCTGCATTACATTTTCAAACTCATCAACCATCTTCTGATCAGTTGACCCAAAGATGATGTCGTCTACATAAACCTGTACCAGCATGATATCGTCGCCTCTTTCTTTGATAAAGATAATCTGATCGATGACTCCCCTTCTGAAACCATTTTCTATCATATAGTTTGATAGAGTCGCATACCAAGCTCTCGGGGCTTGATGAAGACCATATAGCGCTTTCTCCAAGAGATACACCTTTTACACGCATTCTCATAACCCAAGAATCTTCCCATAACAGCTTTCGAATTAAACTTCCCACCAGTATCCTGAACCATAAAGGTACATAGAGACCCAAACAGTTCAAGATGTTTAATGTTAGGTTTTCTTTTAAACAGCAGCTCGTAACTTGTCTTGCCATGACGTTTCACGACAAGAACTCTATTCATTTTATAGCACACATTAGAAACTGCTTCACTATAAAAGGTAACTGGTAGTTCTGAGTCTGCCAACATGGTTCTTGCAGTCTCGATTAAGGTTCTATTCTTTCTTTCAGCAACTTCATTCATTTGCGGTGTGTATGGTGAGCTGAATTGTTGTTAAATTCCTCTTTCATTCTAATAATCTTCCATCTTCTTATTCTTGAATTCCGTCCCATTATCCGTTCCGATCCTTCTTACCCTCAGTTTGTACAACGTTTCCAGTCTCGTGATCTTTTGGGGTGTAATATGATGAATATCGTATGAATGTATGAATATCTATGAAGATTGATATGAATATTGAGAGGAAAAGTCAATTGGTCAAGATTGACTTTTCCACAACTCTCTTGAACTCTTTTAGGTACTTGGCTATTGTGTGTGAATGACTCACTTCTAAGGTTACCTTATGGGATATATATAGCCCTCATCTATATCCCACCATTACAAGGCTTAGCATACAATCTATGCAATTTCCGAGGTTCTAACAATCTCCCCCTTTGCATTGATTGTGTGCAAAATTTAGCAACCTTACTAATTATATACAAAAAATATAAAACTACAATTCTAGTCTTCGATTCATGTATGTAGCTGTTGTTGACGAACTTGAATTTCTTGAATTCTTAGAGCTTCAACGGACTTCTTGAGAATCTTCTTTGAATTTGCGAATTGCTGAAGATCTCGTACTTTCCCTTATATCTCCCCCTTAAAATGTGATTAACCCTTAAGCATATTTTGATCTGAGAGAGAAAGGGTATCAGAGCCTACGCAAAGATAATCGGCGTTGAATCTTCATGCATAGCTCCCCCTTAACTAATGCGGAAACTTAATCAAGGTATCAGAGTCAGGAATCGTGGTTAGCATTTGTTCACTCCCCCTGGAAAGAATAACCGGTGCTCCCCCTGGAAGTAAGAACACTTTCTCCCCCTTGACAAGTTACGTCCGTCAAGGTATGATGTTTAACATCTCTTTGAAGATCAGGTCCCATACAGAAGTATATGGAAACCGTAGTGAAGTCAAATCATCGTCGGTTGAAATACCATTTGTAGGTATCATCAATTGCATCTATAGATTGTTCACTCCACTTTATCGGGACATTTGGTTTAGCTTTTGAGAATAGTTCTGGTGAAATTGAAGGGAATGAAGTTTTAGCCATGTTTACGGATCTTGGCTTAAACTTGAGTAACTCTTGAAAAAAGTATTTGGTCGTTGTTGTTGTTGCGAAAACGGGTGTGGTGCCATCTTTGAATGACACTTGTTTCGGAAACTGAATCTTTGAAGTTTTAGAAACTAGGTCAACTTTGGTGCGAGGGGTTTTTCTTGGACCTATGGATGACTTCTTGGTTTTGTGTGAAAACTAACCATATTGATCGCGATAACCCGTAATTTCTCCATTCTCCCCGTATGTGGTTTTCAGAAACGGACGATTCACGTTGGTTTCGTAACCGGAATAAATCTTTTTGCTTGAGGAAAATGTTGTCTTGGGTTTAAAAACCGTAGGAGGAGTGGATTTCCTCTTGATTACCTTCTTCTTAATCGTTTGAGGAGAATTAGGAATCGTCATCGTTGATGCATCCACTACTGATATCGGATCAGTATTAACTCCTAGTGACACCATAGTGGGTTTCAGAATTGGTGTTGATTTAACATCTAACTCCTTTTGTAACTCCGACATGCGTTTCTCAAAGTCACACATTAATGTTCGATCCTGATTGCGAAGTTGAGTGATGATCTTTGAATCAAGCTCACGTTCCTTGGAAAGTATTAGTTTTTCAACAACCTATGAATGAAGATCCTGAATGATGTGAGCGTTACTCTCATCTTTTTCTTTGTAAGTCTTTGCTTGAATCTCTAAGTCACTTTGAAGAGTAGTCACTTTCTTTTGAAGCTTTTCAGATTCTAATTTACTATATGCAACTAGAGATTCCAATTCTTTGATTTGAGCTTGCAACTTAGAAATCTCTGAAGATGTCGTCTGAACTTCTTGGTTTCGCATCTGTTGAAGTTCTGTTTGAAATTTTTGATGAAGTTTGTGTTGTATAAAGATACAATTGGAACGTTCACTTATGTTGTGGCATGAATAACCATATTCATAATGTGCAGTCACTTCAACAGACGATGGTTCGCGGAGAGTCATTAACAAAGCAATCGACTCAAGTGGAGTAGCTTTTGTCGCTTCCACAAATCTGATAAAAGCATATTTTTCGGAAGTGTTGTAGTAACAAGAGCATCTCTTGTCTCGATGATTGAATCTTTCAATGAAATTGGGTTTCGGAGGTAAATCTTGTGTAACACGCTTCATCATCACCAAACGTTGAATAATATCAAGTATTATCGCCTTTTCTCCCCCTCAAAATATGATTCCGGTGAATCAAATTTTGTTTTTGAACGTTTCGTTAACTTTCGTTAAGTCATCGTTAGTCCAGATTCGGTAATGGACCACCCTTGTAAATTCTGATAAACTGACAGGGGCTGAAAGTGTCAAATAAGTCCTTAGATTCGGTATAGGACTTCTGTTGCAAAAATCTGAAGCTCTTCAGGGACTTAAACTGTCAAATTCACACAAGTTTAAGTATTGGGCTTATTATATTCAGTAAGTCCACTAAAGTGATTTTGTCAAGCTTGTTGGGCCTTATTAAATTCGGTAAACCCACTTAATGATCCAATCAATCAGTCCTCTAATAGCTTGTAACGAATCAAATTACCGAGTGTGATACCGAATGTGTTCTTCAGTAAGATGAACACCAAAATTTGCGAAATTCGAATCTAATGGAATTGATCTTCAACTTTGATGTCAACACACTCCTGAAGCAGCGAAATACACTTTATGTGAAGGATCTAACTCCAAAACATCATCTAATTTCAGAATAAGGTGAAGAACAGGTTACGGTTTCACCATTGAAACTTGAAACTTGATTTTGATTTTTTGATGTTTTCACACTTCAATTCCTGAACGAAAAATGCTTAAAAGCTTTTCATATAATGCTCGTCATCCATCAAATGTACTTGAAACTGAATATATCTTGTGAATTTGAAGAACTTTGTGACTTTTGATAAAAAGTCAAATTAGCTTGAAACGAAGATCTGCTGATGTTTTCAAATCAAATTAAATGTTCGTTCAGTTCAAACGAGTATCCATGAGCATGATTCACTTCTCAATTCAAATGTTTAATGTTTAGATTTATCCAGAAAGCTCGAGATTTTGATTTTTCGGTTCAAGGATGAACACGATATGAATCTATATGAACTTGATATGTGATTCTGAATCCTGTTGATGTCTAATGTTGTATCTAATGATTGATGTTGAATATTTAAGTTGAAGATGAAATTAATCGATGTAGATAAGATTAGAGAGATAGATTCGGTATTTCTTATTTCTTGTCGATGATGTACAGTAGGAAGAGAAAAAGAATCACGTGTGTTGATGAGAGAGAAATAGATCAGATTCGGTATGCAATTAGGTAAAAGTAAAAGAAAGTTTGACTTTGACCTTTCTATGTATAGATACTGAATGTTTTGAAGACATGGGCTTTACCGAATGGGCCTTAAATACCGAATGCAGTCCATTTTCATTTTTAGGCACATTGCACTTCAAACTTTGACAAATCTTTATCAAAAATCATTCAAGATTATCACATTTTTGATGAAAAACATTTCTGAGACAATTGTTGAAAATTTTGAACTTACCGAATCTGCACTGTTGGTTGTCAGATTCGGTATAATGCTAAAAGTAGCATTTATTCATTAAAATTCAAATCTTTTTGGATTTTATCTTTTCCAATTTTTATGAATTTTATCAAAACAAGATTTGTACTTAGAAAACTTTGAATTATGTACAAAGTACAAATCTTCAGTGATACCAATTGTTAAAACGGGTTGCATACTGAGATGTATACAAGCCTTAGTGAATTATTTCAGAGAGAAAAAAGAAACAAGGAATTTATAACATTCACTATTGAAAAACAGTTTTCTTTTCATTTTTTCCCTTTTTCAACTATACCTAATATACATTTCAAGTTTCGTACAACAGGTATGTTTTCATAAAATTCATTAATTATTGTGTCAAAGTCTATCATGTTTTCAACATTTGGTTCATCTTGAGGTTCTACCTTTACATCTAAATCAGGTTGACTTAGGGATTCTATCTCAAAGAAGATAGTTAGTTCATGTGCTAGGTCTTCACGGAAAACATTATCAGAACATGCAGGCAAAGCTGGTAGAATTGGTTTCACATCAAAAGTTGGTTCATCAAACACCTCATTTATGACAATAATGCTAGAACTAGGTTTGTTAAACACTTCATTCTCAAGCATTAAAATGTATTTCTCTAGCATGAGTGTTGGGATATAAACCAGTCTACGCTTAGGCACATAATTTTCATGTTGCATATTCTTTTCAGTTTCAACAAGTTCCTTCAAGAAATCAGGATTTGATTTACCCATTTTAGCATTGATTTTCTCATACATTAAGCTAATTTGATGGTATTTTCTAGATTTGCGATTAACAATAATATCATCAAAATCAGCATCAGAAGCATGCACAAAATGATATGGTAAACCAGCTTGAAAGTAATCAGAATGATATAGTCCTGGAATCTTTTTGGAAGCATTTTCTAAGATCTTAGGATCTTCATAACCCAACCCCCACTTGTCACCATGAATTGTTTTTGGTCTATTCATGAAAATCGTTTGTTTTGAAAGTTCCATATTCATGATAGCTTTGGATTGATCTGTTCGATAGAGTTTTTCCTCATATCGAGCAAGTTGTGCTTTCATTTCAAAAGACTCTTTTGACAACGAAGAGATTTCAGAGTCCTTTTCAATGATGGTGTTTTCCAATTGAATAATTTTCTTGTTTATCTTTGAAAGTGTGGGTTCATGTTGAGTTTTCAAATCAGAAAGATCTTTTTCTAGAAATTGAACTTTTTCTGCAAGTCGTTCTGATTTTAGACGATAATCTGTCCTTTCCACCTTAATCGGATGAACTAATTTTTTAAGATCTTCCAACTCAGTTTCCGTGGAGCTGAGTTGGACAGTCAATCTTTGCAGTTCCGATTGTAATTTGGATGAAGATGGTTTGGTCTCAAAAAGTTTGATTTTATCTTTTAAAACCTTGTTTTCAGATTTTAAACCTTTGACTTCTTTTGACATTGAGACCAAATTCTTCATCATGTCATTTTGCACTTTGATAAAATCAGGTGGAATTTCAGATGATTGTACCTCATCATCATCAGATGCAGAGTCAGAATTCACCATTGCTTCCGTAGCTTTGATGAGCTTAGTCACCTTGCAAACATTTGCATATTCAACCTCTGAATCTGAATCGTCAGTCCAGTTAAACCAAGTATCATCAACCAGTTTCAGCTCTCCCCCAGTTTCTACAATCTTAGCCATCAACATTTTCTTCTTGTAGTAAGCTGCATCCTTCTTCTTAGGCATCTTGCACTCATGAGAGTAATGACCAGCTTTGCCACAATTGAAACAGATTGAATCATCCTTCTTGGAATTATCAGCACGTTGTTGTTGTTTTGATTGATCAACTTTCTTGTAGTACGAGGAAGATGATGAATTCTTGCATTGATTGCTTGATTTGCCTTTGAATTTGTATTTGTTCAAGGCTTTTGTGAACATGGCTGCCATCTTGACTAATTCAAGGTGAGAATCATCAACATCAGACAGATTCAATTCTTCAGAATCAGTTGAATCTTCAACAAGCACTTTCTTAGACAAGCTTTTGGAAGTCATAAATGATTTGCTCTTCTTTTTGGCAGTGAGAACAAGAGGATCACTTGGAGATGACTCTTTCCTTCCTTCTTGAAGTTTAGACACTTTAGGTTGGTAATGCATAAGAACTCCAACAAGCTCATAAATAGTCAACTTGTCAATCTCTTTGGTTGATCAAACAATGGTTCCATAAGGAAGCCAATCAACATTGAGCTTTTTGAGAAATTTCATGTTGACTTCAGCATTTACTTTTATGATCTTGCACCTTTTCAACTCATTGAGAACACCATTGAAACGACGGTAGGTATCCTTGAGTGGTTCATCAGGTTCCTGCTTGAAGTCTTCATAAAATCCCAGAGCCTTATTCAGTTTAGTAACATATGACATGTCATAACCTTCTTGCTGTCGTTTGATCTCATCCCATATATCTTTTGCTGTTGTGTTGCTATCAACATTTTCAAACAGCTCATATGGGATAGCTTGCATAACAATGTTCTTTGCCTCTATGTCACCCTGAGCTCTCTCACGTTTATCACCAGAAAGTTCATAGACTGGAATTGGCATACCAGTATCCAGATGATATTCTACAACTGGACCATATCTCAGAGAAGCCCATATGTACTTTGCTTTCTCACCCTTATAGTCTATGTACTGAGTGATACGGTGAAGCCACTGAGTGTACTTGCCATCAAACAACACTGGAGGATGGGAATCTGATCCAATGATCAAAGTATCTTGAGTAGACATCTTGAAAATGAGGTAGATTCGGTAAAGATTCGGTATTACTCAAATCTAAGATGAAAAATCACAACAATCTAACACAAATGTTAGATTCAGTAACTAATTCGGTACTGTAGCAGATTCGGTACAGATTCTGTACTGTAGCAGATTCGGTAAACTAGATTCTGTATTAGAAACTGATTAGAAGTACAAGTAACACACCCAAATTCGGTAAAGATTCGGTAATCACAAGATTTGTAACCTGAGAACACTTAAAACCAATGAATTAAGTGATACCGAGATCTTGATTCGGTATCTAACTCGATAGTCAGATTCTGTAATAATTTGAATTCAAACACAATTCAATTCCTTTGAATTAGATTCTGTAGCCTTGCTGCACAAGGAAACAAGTTAGTATCACACAAAATATCAAAGATACCGAATGTATAGGATACCGAATGTCAACTGTAGCATTTGACAATACCGAGTCTAAGTATGAAAACTTAGAATTCAAACGAATCCTTTCTCAAATCACACCAATTAGCTACGTATGATCAAACCAAATGTGATAGAATCACAAATACACCACAATCTGCAACACTGAATGAGAATTAATAGCTTTGAAGCAGATTCGGTATGGCAGTTACGATACCGAATGTGTATCAAATCTTCAAAACTTGAAGAATTGATGAAATTAAACCGTCAGAAATGTGATTAAACACCTCACGATCACAACTGAAGCCTCAAATCTTTACTTAACTACAGAATCAAGCTGTAATTGATGAATACCGAGAGTTTTAGCCACGAACTCTAAAAATCAACTTGATTCTCCATAATTGATGTTAAAAAGATGTAAGGATGATTAAAACTATTTCTAATCAACATAATACACGTTCGCTGAACTTATCACAGGAATCTGAACGTCAGATTATTATATTTGATTATACCGAGTCTGATTCAAAATATCGAGAGTGTTCAGATTCTGTAATCTACAATCTCTGGATCGATCTAGTGATGTTATATCACTCCCTGGAAGCTCTGATACCAAATGTTGGGGTGTAATATGATGAATATCGTATGAATGTATGAATATCTATGAAGATTGATATGAATATTGAGAGGAAAAGTCAATTGGTCAAGATTGACTTTTCCACAACTCTCTTGAACTCTTTTAGGTAATTGGCTATTGTGTGTGAATGACTCACTTCTAAGGTTGCCTTGTGGGATATATATAGCCCTCATCTATGTCCCACCATTACAAGGCTTATCACATATTCTATGCAATTCCCAGGGTTCTAACATGATCAGCACCTTGATTTGTTCAAAGGTATCAGCCTTACTCTTTAGCATCACCACCCATGAGAAACGAGAGTATTCATCGATAACCACAAACAATACGAATGTCCAGTAACACTCATCTTGTTGATTGGACCAAAGAGATCCATATGAAGAAGTTCTAAAGGAGTATTAATGGAGTGATGTTTCTTAACAGTATGCGATTTCTTCGCTTGCTTCCCTTTCTTACACGGCACACACCTATCAGGAATATTAAAACCTTTGACATTAACGCCTTCCACTAATTTGTTGTGAACTAAGTGATTCATTTTCCTAAAGCTCATATGACCTATCCGTTTATGCCATAAGATAGACTCCTGCTCAGTAGCCCTGGACACGAAAGCTTGTTGCCTAGTAGCTGGCTTGACATAAGCCTTTGACATATCTAGAATATATAAGTCTTGACATCTTGGCGCCGTCATAAGAATCATATTCTCAGGAATTTTATAATATTTTCTCATGATATATGTAGTGACCCGAACTTTTCCATGTTTATATATATTAATTGAGATTGATATTTACATGATTAAATTTTTCCAACATGTTAAGCAATCAAACTTGTTAAGACTTGATTAATTGAAATATGTTTCATATAGACAATTGACCACCCAAGTTGACCGGTGATTCACGAACGTTAAAACTTGTAAAAACTATATGATGACATATATGTGGATATATATATAGTTAACATGATACTATGATAAGTAAACATATCATTAAGTATATTAACAATGAACTACATATGTAAAAACAAGACTACTAACTTAATAATTTTTAAACGAGATATATATGTAACGATTATCGTTGTAAAGACATTTAATGTATATATATCATATTAAGAGATATTCATACATGATAATATCATGATAATATAATAATTTAAAATCTCATTTGATAATATAAACATTGGGTTAACAACATTTAACAAGATCGTTAACCTAAAGGTTTCAAAACAACACTTACATGTAACGACTAACGATGACTTAACGACTCAGTTAAAATGTATATACATGTAGTGTTTTAATATGTATTTATACACTTTTGAAAGACTTCAATACACTTATCAAAATACTTCTACTTAACAAAAATGCTTACAATTACATCCTCGTTCAGTTTCATCAACAATTCTACTCGTATGCACCCGTATTCGTACTCGTACAATACACAGCTTTTAGATGTATGTACTATTGGTATATACACTCCAATGATCAGCTCTTAGCAGCCCATGTGAGTCACCTAACACATGTGGGAACCATCATTTGGCAACTAGCATGAAATATCTCATAAAATTACAAAAATATGAGTAATCATTCATGACTTATTTACATGAAAACAAAATTACATATCCTTTATATCTAATCCATACACCAACGACCAAAAACACCTACAAACATTTTCATTCTTCAATTTTATTCATCTAATTGATCTCTCTCAAGTTCTATCTTCAAGTTCTAAGTGTTCTTCATAAATTCTACAAGTTCTAGTTACATAAAATCAAGAATACTTTCAAGTTTGCTAGCTCACTTCCAATCTTGTAAGGTGATCATCCAACCTCAAGAAATCTTTGTTTCTTATAGTAGGTTATCATTCTAATATAAGGTAACAATCATATTCAAACTTTGGTTCAATTTCTATAACTATAACAATCTTATTTCAAGTGATGATCTTACTTAAACTTGTTTTCGTGTCATGATTCTGCTTCAAGAACTTCGAGCCATCCAAGGATCCATTGAAGCTAGATCCATTTTCTCTTTTCCAGTAGGTTTATCCAAGGAACTTAAGGTAGTAATGATGTTCATAACATCATTCGATTCATACATATAAAGCTATCTTATTCGAAGGTTTAAACTTGTAATCACTAGAACATAGTTTAGTTAATTCTAAACTTGTTCGCAAACAAAAGTTAATCCTTCTAACTTGACTTTTAAAATCAACTAAACACATGTTCTATATCTATATGATATGCTAACTTAATGATTTAAAATCTGGAAACACGAAAAACACCGTAAAACCGGATTTACGCCGTCGTAGTAACACCGCGGGCTGTTTTGGGTTAGTTAATTAAAAACGATGATAAACTTTGATTTAAAAGTTGTTATTCTGAGAAAATTATTTTTATTATGAACATGAAACTATATCCAAAAATTATGGTTAAACTCAAAGTGGAAGTATGTTTTCTAAAATGGTCATCTAGACGTCGTTCTTTCGACTGAAATGACTACCTTTACAAAAACGACTTGTAACTTATTTTTCCGACTATAAACCTATTCTTTTTCTGTTTAGATTCATAAAATAGAGTTCAATATAAAACCATAGCAATTTGATTCACTCAAAACGGATTTAAAATGAGGAAGTTATGGGTAAAACAAGATTGGATAATTTTTCTCATTTTAGCTACGTGAAAATTGGTAACAAATCTATTCCAACCATAACTTAATCAACTTGTATTGTATATTATGTAATCTTGAGATACCATAGACACGTATACAATGTTTCGACCTATCATGTTGACACATCTATATATATTTCGGAACAACCATAGACACTCTATATGTGAATGTTGGAGTTAGCTATACAGGGTTGAGGTTGATTCCAAAATATATATAGTTTGAGTTGTGATCAATACTGAGATACGTATACACTGGGTCGTGGATTGATTCAAGATAATATTTATCGATTTATTTCTGTACATCTAACTGTGGACAACTAGTTGTATGTTACTAACGAGGACAGCTGACTTAATAAACTTAAAACATCAAAATATATTAAAAGTGTTGTAAATATATTTTGAACATACTTTGATATATATGTATATATTGTTATAGGTTCGTGAATCAACCAGTGGTCAATTCTTACTTCCCGGCGAAGTAAAAATCTGTGAAAGTGAGTTATAGTCCCACTTTTAAAATCTAATATTTTTGGGATGAGAATACATGAAGGTTTTATAAATGATTTACAAAATAGACACAAGTACGTGAAACTACATTCTATGGTTGAATTATCGAAATCGAATATGCCCCTTTTTATTAAGTCTGGTAATCTAAGAATTAGGGAACAGACACCCTAATTGACGCGAATCCTAAAGATAGATCTATTGGGCCTAACAAACCCCATCCAAAGTACCAGATGCTTTAGTACTTCGAAATTTATATCATATCCGAAGGGTGTCCCGGAATGATGGGGATATTCTTATATATGCATCTTGTTAATGTCGGTTACCAGGTGTTCACCATATGAATGATTTTTATCTCTATGTATGGGATGTGTATTGAAATATGAAATCTTGTGGTCTATTATTATGATTTGATATATATAGGTTAAACCTATAACTCACCAACATTTTTGTTGACGTTTTAAGCATGTTTATTCTCTGGTGATTATTAAGAGCTTCCGCTGTCGCATACTTAATAAGGACGAGATTTGGAGTCCGTGCTTGTATGATATTGTGTAAAAACTGCATTCAAGAAACTTATTTTGTTGTAACATATTTGTATTGTAAACCATTATGTAATGGTCGTGTGTAAACATGATATTTTATATTATCATTATTTGATAATCTACGTAAAGCTTTTTAAACCTTTATTGATGAAATAAAGGTTATGGTTTGTTTTAAAATGAATGCAGTCTTTGAAAAATGTCTCATATAGAGGTCAAAACCTCGCAACGAAATAAATTAATATTTAACGTTTTTAATCAATAAGAATGGGACATTTCAGTTGGTATCTGAGCGTTGGTCTTAGAGAACCAGAATTTTGCATTAGTGTGTCTTATCGAGTTTGTTAGGATGCATTAGTGAGTCTGGACTTCGACCGTGTTTACTTGAAAAATGATTGCTTAACAAATTTTGTTGTAAACTATATATTTTTAACATGTGAATATTATGTGATATATTAATCTCTTAACGCATTTGATATTATGTGATAGATGTCTACCTCTAGAACAAGTCCCATTGACTCACCTAATAATAATGAAGAGTCAAATGTAAATTGGAATGATTCGTGGACTGATTCACAAGTTCCCGAAGTGGAACCGGAAGAAGAGTCGGAACCGGAAGAAGAATCGGAACCGGAAGAAGAATCGGAACCGGATGAAGAAATAGAACCGGTGGGGGAAATAATAAAACGGTTAAGTAAAAGAAAATCCTCAACCAACCGACCAAGGTTAATTATGGTCAATGGTGTTTCCGCCAAGGAAGCAAAATATTGAGAGGATTACCAATTCTTCGATGAATCGGATTCCGACGAGAATTCCGATGATGTTATAGAAATTACCCCAACTGAATTTAAAAAGGCAAAAGAAAATAATAAGAGAAAGGGCATAAAAATAGAGAAATCTAATTCCAACCCCGATGAACTTTATATGTATCGTCAACCCCCGAAGTCCTTAAGTTGTAACAATGACCCGGGAACCTCTAAACCACCAGGTTTTTCTAAACCAATGTGGAAAATGACGGCTCGTATTAGGGGAACATCATATATCCCTAGAAACTTGGCAAAACGAACCAAAACCGAAGAAGAAGAAACAAGCGAGTCGGAATAAGATAGTTGTATTCGTGTGGTGTAATATATGTAATATAGTGTGCTTATGCTCTATGATATATGTAAAAATTGCTTGTATTAATAAGTATTTTTTTTTTATGAATCTAACTCTTGTCTATTTTACAGTATAAAAACACAAAATGGATAGACAACCCAATATTTTAAGAGACCTACCCGGAGACATGATTGATGAAATCTTGTCTAGAGTCGGTCAGAATTCTTCGGCACAACTATTTAAGGCGAGATCAGTTTGTAAGACATTCGAAGAACGTTCCAAGAATGCCTTGGTTTATAAAAGGCTTTCGTTCGAAAGATGGGGGATATCACATTGGGAAATCCATAAGTTACGATGTGTTTACTTTGAAGCATATATTGCGGGGAATCCAAATGCTATTTTACGCAATGGGTTAAGAAATTATTTTGATTCAATATATCCGAATATTGGACTTCGTGATTTAGAAAAAGCGGCTAACATGCAACATAAAGAAGCATGTTATGCTTACGGATTACTAATGTTCGCTTCTCACCAAAGTGAGAACAAGAACATCGGGCTACAACTATTAAACAAAACGTTCCCACAAGTGACGGAGTCGGTAATTGGGGTAAGAAATGAGGTTTTTAGATTGTTACGGGACTGTTGGACATTACGTAACCCTCGTCCCTTTGACGACGTTACAACACGATGTCTTATCAACGGCCATAATGGTTATGTTCCACAAGACCAAGGATGGGAAGTAATCCTAGTAAAACCAGAATGCACGACTTGTTTCTGGATGTATGAATTACGTGTCTTTATTGCCTTTGCTGAACGACTTGTGTACTAGCTAGAATTATCTTCACAACCATCTTGTATGAAATTTATTGTGTGCTATATTTCATGCTATATGTAAAATAAGCAGTATTGTAAGTTTGTAAAATATTGTGTAAAAGTTTGAACGCGAAATATTATTATAATCAGTTTTTCATATAGAATTGTAGTAGTTGAATTGCATATTAGCTACTAAGTATGAACTTAACGGGTAGGTACTACCCGAATTTAAACTTATAAAACGCTAATATGAAGAAAAAGCTTTTATAAATGAGTTCATATTATGCTACGAAATACTATTAACTACTCTTAATATTCTGTATGATTAACTTGTTCCATTTGACTATTTTTAAGGAAATGGCACCGACTACTCGACACACCGTGAATATGAATGAAGAAGAATTCCGTACTTTTCTAGCTTCAAACATAGCCGCAGTACAGGCTGCGCTACATACCAACAATAACCTTGGATCTAGCAGTACAGGAAATTGTGTAGGATGCACCTACAAAGAATTCACTGCCTGCAAACCTTTGGAATTTGATGGAACCGAAGGACCAATCGGATTGAAACGGTGGACCGAGAAGGTCGAATCGGTGTTTGCCATAAGTAAGTGTACTGAAGAGGACAAAGTGAAGTATGCTACGCATACCTTCACAGGTTCTGCGTTAACATGGTGGAATACCTATCTAGAGCAAGTGGGACAAGACGATGCGTACGCACTACCGTGGTCAGCATTCAAGCACTTGATGAACGAGAAGTACCGTCCCAGAACTGAGGTCAATAAGCTCAAGACAGAACTTAGAGGGTTACGAACCCAAGGAATTGATATTACCACGTACGAAAGACGATTCACAGAATTGTGCCTATTGTGTCCGGGAGCATTCGAAGATGAGGAAGAGAAGATCGACGCGTTTGTGAAAGGATTACCGGAAAGAATCCAAGAAGATATAAGTTCACACGAGCCCGCCTCCATACAACAGGCATGTAGAATGGCTCACAAACTAGTGAACCAGATTGAAGAAAGAATTAAAGAACAGACTGCTGAAGAGGCTAATGTGAAGCAAGTCAAAAGAAAGTGGGAGGAAAATGGTGATAAGAATCACCAATACAATAACAACAGCAATTACAACAATAATCGCAACAATTATCCCAACAATCGCAACATCAATCGCAACTACAACAAATGGCCCAACAACAACAACAACAACAACAACAACAACAACAACAACAACAACAACAACAACAACAACAACAGCAACAACAGCAACTACAACAATCATCCCAACAACAATAATAACCGCAACAACAACAACAATCAGAAGCAGCTATGCCAAAGGTGTGAAAATTATCACTCGGGGTTCTGTACCAAATTTTGCAACAAGTGTAAAAGAAATGGTCATAGCGCGGCGAAGTGTGAGGTCTACGGACCAGGGGTTAATAGAACGAAAGGAACAAATGGTGTCGGAACGAGTAATGGTGGAGCAAGTAGTGTCGGAGCAAGTTATGCCAATGTAGTTTGTTATAAATGTGGAAATCCGGGCCACATTATTAGAAATTGTCCGAACCAGGAGAACACGAATGGACAAGGCTGCGGAAGAGTTTTCAATATTAATGCGGCAGAGGCACAGGAAGACCCGGAGCTTGTTACGGGTACGTTTCTTATTGACAATAAATCTGCTTACGTTTTATTTGATTCGGGTGTGGATAGAAGCTATATGAGTAGAGATTTTTGTGCTAAATTAAGTTGTCCATTGACGCCTTTGGATAGTAAATTTTTACTCGAATTAGCAAATGGTAAATTAATTTCAGCAGATAATATATGTCGAAATCGAGAAATTAAACTGGTTAGCGAAACATTTAAGATTGATTTGATACCAGTAGAGTTAGGGAGTTTTGATGTGATAATCGGTATGGACTGGTTGAAAGAAGTGAAAGCAGAGATCGTTTGTTACAAAAATGCAATTCGCATTATACGAGAAAAAGGAAAACCCTTAATGGTGTACGGAGAAAAGGGCAACACGAAGCTACATCTTATTAGTAATTTGAAGGCACAAAAACTAATAAGAAAAGGTTGCTATGCTGTTCTAGCACATGTTGAGAAAGTACAAACTGAAGAAAAGAGCATCAATGATGTTCCCATTGCAAAAGAATTTCCCGATGTATTTCCGAAAGAATTACTGGGATTACCCCCACATCGATTCGTTGAATTTCAAATAGATCTTGTACCAGGAGCTGCACCAATAGCTCGTGCTCCTTACAGACTCGCACCCAGCGAGATGAAAGAACTGCAAAGCCAATTACAAGAACTTTTAGAGCGTGATTTCATTCGACCAAGCACATCACCGTGGGGAGCTCCTGTTTTGTTTGTCAAGAAGAAAGATGGTACATTTAGGTTGTGTATCGACTACCGAGAGTTGAACAAACTTACCATCAAGAACCGCTACCCACTACAGAGAATCGACGACTTATTTGATCAACTACAAGGCTCGTCTGTTTATTCAAAGATTGACTTACGTTTCAGGTATCATCAAATGCGGGTGAAAGAAGATGATATTCCAAAGACTGCTTTCAGAACACGTTACGGTCATTATGAGTTTATGGTCATGCCGTTTGGTTTAACTAATGCACCAGATGTGTTCATGGACCTTATGAACCGAGTTTGTGGACCATACCTTGACAAGTTTGTCATTGTTTTCATTGATGACATACTTATTTACTCAAAGAATGACCAAGAACACGGTGAACATTTGAGAAAGGTGTTAGAAGTATTGAGGAAGGAAGAATTGTACGCTAAGTTTTCAAAGTGTGCATTTTGGTTGGAAGAAGTTCAATTCCTCGGTCACATAGTGAACAAAGAAGGTATTAAGGTGGATCCGGCAAAGATAGAAACTGTTGAAAAGTGGGAAACCCCGAAAACTCCGAAACACATACACCAGTTTTTAGGACTAGCTAGTTACTACAGAAGGTTCATCCAAGACTTTTCCAGAATAGCAAAACCCATGACTGCATTAACGTATAAAGGGAAGAAATTTGAATGGAATGATGAACAAGAGAAAGCGTTTCAGTTATTGAAGAAAAAGCTAACTACGGCACCTATATTGTCATTGCCTGAGGGAATGATGATTTTGTGATTTATTGTGACGCATCAAAGCAAGGTCTCGGTTGTGTATTAATGCAACGAACGAAGGTGATTGCTTATGCGTCTAGACAATTGAAGATTCACGAACAAAATTATACGACGCATGATTTGGAATTAGGCGCGGTTGTTTTTGCATTAAAGACTTGGAGGCACTACTTATATGGGGTCAAAAGTATTATATATACCGACCACAAAAGTCTTCAACACATATTTAATCAGAAACAACTAAATATGAGGCAGCGTAGGTGGATTGAATTATTGAATGATTACGACTTTGAGATTCGTTACCACCCGGGGAAGGCAAATGTGGTAGCCGATGCCTTGAGCAGGAAGGACAGAGAACCCATTCTAGTAAAATCTATGAATATAATGATTCATAATAACCTTACTACTCAAATAAAGGAGGCGCAACAAGGAGTTTTAAAAGAGGGAAATTTAAAGGATGAAATACCCAAAGGATCAGAGAAGCATCTTAATATTCGGGAAGACGGAACCCGGTATAGGGCTGAAAGGATTTGGGTACCAAAATTTGGAGATATGAGAGAAATGGTACTTAGAGAAGCTCATAAAACCAGATACTCAATACATCCTGGAACGGGGAAGATGTACAAGGATCTCAAGAAACATTTTTGGTGGTCGGGTATGAAAGCCGATGTTGCTAAATACGTAGGAGAATGTTTGACGTGTTCTAAGGTCAAAGCTGAGCAATAGAAACCATCAGGTCTACTTCAACAACCCGAAATCCCGGAATGGAAATGGGAAAACATTACCATGGATTTCATCACTAAATTGCCAAGGACTGCAAGTGGTTTTGATACTATTTGGGTAATAGTTGATCGTCTCACCAAATCAGCACACTTCCTGCCAATAAGAGAAGATGACAAGATGGAGAAGTTAGCACGACTGTATTTGAAGGAAGTCGTCTCTTGACATGGAATACCAATCTCTATTATCTCTGATAGGGATGGCAGATTTATTTCAAGATTCTGGCAGACATTACAGCAAGCATTAGGAACTCGTCTAGACATGAGTACTGCCTATCATCCACAAACTGATGGGCAGAGCGAAAGGACAATACAAACGCTTGAATACATGCTACGAGCATGTGTTATTGATTTCGGAAACAGTTGGGATCGACATCTACCGTTAGCAGAATTTTCCTACAACAACAGCTACCATTCAAGCATTGAGATGGCGCCGTTTGAAGCACTTTATGGTAGAAAGTGCAGGTCTCCGATTTTTTGGAGTGAAGTGGGGGATAGACAGATTACGGGTCCGGAGATTATACAAGAAACTACCGAGAAGATCATCCAAATTCAACAACGGTTGAAAACCTCCCAAAGTCGACAAAAGAGATACGCTGACATTAAAAGAAAAGATATAGAATTTGAAATTGGAGAGATGGTCATGCTTAAAGTTGCACCTTGGAAAGGCGTTGTTTGATTTGGTAAACGAGGGAAATTAAATCCAAGGTATATTGGACCATTCAAGATTATTGATCGTGTCGGACCAGTAGCTTACCGACTTGAGTTACCTCAACAACTCGCGGCTGTACATAACACTTTCCACATCTCAAATTTGAAGAAATGTTTTGCTAAAAAAGATCTCACTATTCCGTTAGATGAAATCCAAATCAACGAAAAACTCCAATTCATCGAAGAACCCGTCGAAATAATGGATCGTGAGGTTAAAAGACTTAAGCAAAACAAGATACCAATTGTTAAGGTTCGATGGAATGCTCGTAGAGGACCCGAGTTCACCTGGGAGCGTGAAGATCAGATGAAGAAGAAATACCCGCATCTATTTCCAGAAGATTCGTCAACACCTTCAACTGCTTAAAATTTCGGGACGAAATTTATTTAACGGGTAGGTACTGTAGTGACCCGAACTTTTCCATGTTTATATATATTAATTGAGATTGATATTTACATGATTAAATTTTTCCAACATGTTAAGCAATCAAACTTGTTAAGACTTGATTAATTGAAATATGTTTCATATAGACAATTGACCACCCAAGTTGACCGGTGATTCACGAACGTTAAAACTTGTAAAAACTATATGATGACATATATATGGATATATATATATTTAACATGATACTATGATAAGTAAACATATCATTAAGTATATTAACAATGAACTACATATGTAAAAACAAGACTACTAACTTAATGATTTTTAAACGAGACATATATGTAACGATTATCGTTGTAAAGACATTTAATGTATATATATCATATTAAGAGATATTCATACATGATAATATCATGATAATATAATAATTTAAAATCTCATTTTATATTATAACCATTGGGTTAACAACATTTAACAAGATCGTTAACCTAAAGGTTTCAAAACAACACTTACATGTAACGACTAACGATGACTTAACGACTCAGTTAAAATGTATATACATGTAGTGTTTTAATATGTATTTATACACTTTTGAAAGACTTCAATACACTTATCAAAATACTTCTACTTAACAAAAATGCTTACAATTACATCCTCGTTCAGTTTCATCAACAATTCTACTCGTATGCACCCGTATTCGTACTCGTACAATACACAGCTTTTAGTTGTATGTACTATTGGTATATACACTCCAATGATCAGATCTTAGCAGCCCATGTGAGTCACCTAACACATGTGTGAACCATCATTTGGCAACTAGCATGAAATATCTCATAAAATTACAAAAATATGAGTAATCATTCATGACTTATTTACATGAAAACAAAATTACATATCCTTTATATCTAATCCATACACCAACGACCAAAAACACCTACAAACACTTTCATTCTTCAATTTTCTTCATCTAATTGATCTCTCTCAAGTTCTATCTTCAAGTTCTAAGTGTTCTTCATAAATTCTACAAGTTCTAGTTACATAAAATCAAGAATACTTTCAAGTTTGCTAGCTCACTTCCAATCTTGTAAGGTGATCATCCAACCTCAAGAAATCTTTATTTCTTACAGTAGGTTATCATTCTAATACAAGGTAACAATCATATTCAAACTTTGGTTCAATTTCTATAACTATAACAATCTTATTTCAAGTGATGATCTTACTTGAACTTGTTTTCGTGTCATGATTCTGCTTCAAGAACTTCGAGCCATCCAAGGATCCGTTGAAGCTAGATCCATTTTTCTCTTTTCCAGTTAGTTTATCCAAGGAACTTAAGGTAGTAATGATGTTCATAACATCATTCGATTCATACAAATAAAGCTATCTTATTCGAAGGTTAAAACTTGTAATCACTAGAACATAGTTTAGTTAATTCTAAACTTGTTCGCAAACAAAAATTAATCCTTCTAACTTGACTTTTGAAATCAAATAAACACATGTTCTATATCTATATGATATGCTAACTTAATGATTTAAAACCTAGAAACACGAAAAACACCGTAAAACCGGATTTACGCCGTCGTAGTAACACCGCGGGCTGTTTTGGGTTAGTTAATTAAAAACTATGATAAACTTTGATTTAAAAGTTGTTATTATGAAAAAATGATTTTTACTATGAACATGAAACTATATCCAAAAATTATGGTTAAACTCAAAGTGGAAGTATGTTTTCTAAAATGGTCATCTAGACGTCTTTCTTTCGACTGAAATGACTACCTTTACAAAAATCACTTGTAACTTATTTTTCTGACTATAAACCTATACTTTTTCTGTTTAGATTCATAAAATAGAGTTCAATATGAAACCATAGCAATTTGATTCACTCAAAACGGATTTAAAATGAAGAAGTTATGGGTAAAACAAGATTGGATAATTTTTCTCATTTTAGCTACGTGAAAATTGGTAACAAATCTATTCCAACCATAACTTAATCAACTTGTATTGTATATTATGTAATCTTGAGATACCATAGACACGTATACAATGTTTCGACCTATCATGTCGACACATCTATATATATTTCGGAACAACCATAGACACTCTATATGTGAATGTTGGATTTAGCTATACAGGGTTGAGGTTGATTCCAAAATATATATAGTTTGAGTTGTGATCAATACTGAGATACGTATACACTGGATCGTGGATTGATTCAAGATAATATTTATCAATTTATTTCTGTACATCTAACTGTGGAAAACTAGTTGTAGGTTACTAACGAGGACAGTTGACTTAATAAACTTAAAACATCAAAATATATTAAAAGTGTTGTAAATATATTTTGAACATACTTTGATATATATGTATATATTGTTATAGGTTCGTGAATCAACCAGTGGTCAGGTCTTACTTCCCGACGAAGTAAAAATCTGTGAAAGTGAGTTATAGTCCCACTTTTAAAATCTAATATTTTTGGGATGAGAATACATGCAGGTTTTATAAATGATTTACAAAATAGACACAAGTACGTGAAACTACATTCTATGGGTGAATTATCGAAATCAAAGATGCCCCTTTTTATTAAGTCTGGTAATCTAAGAATTAGGGAACAGACACCCTAATTGATGCAAATCCTATAGATAGATCTATTGGGCCTAACAAACCCCATCCAAAGTACCGGATGCTTTAGTACTTCGAAATTTATATCATATCCGAAGGGTGTCCCGGAATGATGGGGATATTCTTATATATGCATCTTGTTAATGTCGGTTACCAGGTGTTCACCATATGAATGATTTTTATCTCTATGTATGGGATGTGTATTGAAATATGAAATCTTGTGGTCTATTATTATGATTTGATATATATAGGTTAAACCTATAACTCACCAACATTTTTATTGACGTTTTAAAAATGTTTATTCTCAGGTGATTATTAAGAGCTTCCGCTGTCACATATACTAAAATAAGGACGAGATTTGGAGTCCATGCTTGTATGATATTGTGTAAAAATTGCATTCAAGAAACTTATTTTTTTGTAACATATTTGTATTGTAAACCATTATGTAATGGTCGTGTGTAAACAGGATATTTTATATTATCATTATTTGATAATCTACGTAAAGCTTTTTAAACCTTTATTGATGAAATAAAGGTTATGGTTTGTTTTAAAATGAATGCAGTCTTTGAAAAACGTCTCATATAGAGGTCAAAACCTCGCAACGAAATCAATTAATATGGAACGTTTTTAATCAATAAGAACGGGACATTTCAATATAACACTTCTGCTCGTCAAAAAGAACTTTATGTCGTGTATCACAAACTTGAGAAACTGACAACAGGTTATTCGACATTTCCTTGACAAAACTCACTTTATCAAAACTGACTGATGAATTTAAGATCATCCCCCGAGCTGTAATAAATCCACCTTGATCACCAGCAAAAGAAACAGGTCCACCTTTTATAGATTTAACATCATGAAGTATGGACATGTTCCCCGTCATGTGTCTGGACGCCCCACTATCCACAATCCATGTATTTTTGTTTGGACTGTAGGCGACCTGCACAGATGGAGAGAAATAATTAGTTTACGGGGGATACCCATGCCTCGTCAGCAATGAGTTTCCCATTAACAATAGTAATTTTCTCTTCATCCCCGTCACTAACAGCACCTGAGCTGCATTCCCCTTTTAATTCTTCCTTTTTGGTTATCCATTTTTGATTTTTATGTAAAGGTTTCTTGAAATAAACATTATGTTGAACAACCATTGTCTCATTTGATGAATTGAAAGAAGTTTTAGGAATAACATGTTTATCAGACCTCCCAGTGGCAAATCTGTAAGCATATGATTAATTGGAGAAGAGTTTGACTTAAATCTGTAAAAATTCTTAGGGGGACTCATCTAAATTCTCCTCCTGGGTGCTACAAACCTTTTGTGACAATTAATTGCCCTGTGACCTCTCATCCCACAATGAAAACATAAAATACGATCATTCCTACAGTAGGAATTAAACCTAGGGTTGTACTCATGTGGAGATCTAGGTCTTGATGTCTGGGTGGTGACCTAGTCTGTGCTCGTGACCTACCAGGAGTTCTATTTGGAGACCTTTTGGGTGGAGGAACATATTTTGGTGGTGAATTACACGCGAGTTTCAAGAAATCCTCCTCCTCAAAGCTAGGACCTTTGACGAACTTAATCGGAGATCGGTTCCTAATATAATTGGTCTCTGATTGGCCGGGTTTTTCAAAATTTTGACAATCTTAGGATTAGGGTCTACAACTATTTTATCATTATCAATTCTCGTATTTGGAGTCTCAGTTGTATCTATGCCTTTTCCCTTATCTAAATTAGTCTCAACCGACCTATTCTCAACATAATCCTCTCCTAACTGTTTCTCAGGTGGATTGAAACTATAGTCATGTTCAAATGGTGGAGGACATTGTTTATAGTCCTTACTGGTTTCTTTTCCTCATATGTTATGACAATACTCTATCACAAACGTGGAACGCTTGTAGATATATTCCTTATCCCTCTCAGTCTCATAGTTTATTCTAAAAGTTTCTTTAGCTCTCTTAAGGTCATCTATCTCAGTAATCTGTCTTACAATGGTCTGAGTATTTAACATCACATTTGATTTCAAATTAGTCACCTGATCATCTAAGGTTTGGATAATTTCTCTAAATTCCTTCTCTCTCGTCTTAAAGATCAAGTTGCCCTCATACTGTTTCTTAAGAACCTGATTACCTTTTGTGAGTACATCTATTTCCTTTTCTAAGGTAGTACAGTTATTACAATTCAGGTAACTATTAGTCAACTGTTTGACTTGATCTTCTAAAGTATCATATCTAGTGCAAATCTTAGCCGATTCCCTAAGTTCCTTAAGTTCCTTTTCTAGGCTAACATAATTTTCACAAACAGTATTTGTTTCAGATTGTACCTTTGCCTTATTAGAGGAATCCGCCATGAATGCATAGAGATGTGTAGCCTTATCTTCTCCAGCTTATGGTTCTGACTCTGATTCCGATTTTGAACTCGAACTATCAGACCCATTTTCCAAGTTGACCAACTTTCCTTCAATACGATCCTTAGACTTAACACTTGCAGAGTTGCATACAGATGATTGACCAACATACACACAAGATTTCTTAGAGTCGTCATCAGAAGCAAACTTAATATCTGTCCATACCTCTCCATCACAATGAATTGCCCATTTAAACTTCTCTTCAACTCTCTTCTTTACCATCCGTCGACGCAAATAGTTTGCCCAGTACCATGCTCGATCAACCCTTTATTCCATTCGGTATCCCAGAAATTTACACTGCTTATATCGTCCAACACAACCTATCTTCACTCTCTCAGCTTTCTCTTTCTCATTTTCTTCTTCAGTCATTTGGATTTTTGCAACATTTGCATGGTGATCATATGAATCAGTTACATCAACAGACCAGTCATAAATCTCATCTTCATATGTAGCAGCTAAGGCCTTTGAACCCTCTTCTACGATAGGTATGTTGACCTTAGTAGTGGTCTCCTTCTTCTGATTATGAAATGGGTTATAGAAACCTGGTTGCTTCGGTTTGGTACAGTTTCTCTTGAAATGTCCCAACTCATTACAGTTGAAGCACCTAACTTTGTTCATGTCGAACCCGAACTTGGTGATCTTGGAAACGCCCAGATTCTTCTCACCGGTCTTCTGAAGATATCTCTTTGCCCTGCGAATAACACTCTCCATAGCCCATAGAATATCCATCTTCTCCATTTCATTCTCATCGATTTGATCATAATCCTCTTGTTCCAAATGACTATTACCGATACGTCCATTCAGTAGATCATTATACGAGTTCACAACCATAGCTACCAACGCCATATCCTCCACAACCCCTTGAATAGTACGCAAATGAATGTTCCCAGTTTGCAAGACTTCGGTGGTCTCATTCTTGCAAGATGTAGTCTTTGGAAGAACACTTAGTGGAGCTAGAGTGACGCCAGTTGATGTTTGCTACTGAGTGTTAGAAGTGAAGGCTGTCTGTAGAGGTGCGTGTTTCTTGGCTGTCGAATTGATTTCTAGAGCTTTGTAAACAACTGAATTTTGTATTACTTCTAATCTCTTCAACCTCTCGTGCAAATCTAGCTCCTTTGCTTGAAGCTTTGTTACAAAACTACTAAATGAGTTATCATAGATTGCACAAGTATTCTCAATCTCATGCACAATAGGATCCCATTTAATAGGTAACCCTTCTCGAAAGCATTGGACGATTTACTTACTTGGGAAAGTAATATTGGATCATCTCAGCTCGGTCATCAAATCACGAAACCTAGCAACAGCAGCATCCAAGGATTCATCAGGCTGAACCGCAAAATTCTTCCATTCCTTCTTGAGAACTTTACCTTTAGTTTTCCGATATTCAGCACTTCCTTCAACACCATTCTCAATGGCATTCCACATTCAATAAGCTGTAAGATGAGTATCGAATTGATGAAATATATCCTTTGTGAGAGCCTGAGTTAGATGACTGTAGATTTTGCATTCTAAGTAATAGTCCTCTCTTTCAACAGCATTTAGCTCCATGGGAGTCTTTGATTCACCATGATCCTTAAGTCGGAATGTATACTCAACTTTCAAGAAGTTGTATAGACGTGAATCTATCCCATTTAACGACATCAAAAACCTAGGTTTCCATTCAGCAAAGTCATCAAGTGATTCTAGCCTAGGAACACGATATGCACTACCTATCTCATTCTCTGTCTTAAGCAAGTGATGTAAACCCGATGATGAAGAACCAACTAGAGCAAATTCCATTTCTGAACTGTCAAACTGATTATACATTGTAACCGTACGGTTGCAATATACGGTTGTAGAAAAGAGCACGGTTGCAATACACGGTTTCAGAAAATAACACGGATGTAAGGTTCACACGATTGATCAAATACGGTTGCAGTAAGCACGGTTTCAAAGTGTAACTGGGCGGTTGAGAGTGTAACCGGACGGGTACATAGTGTAACCGTATGGTTTTAGATTAACACGGTTGTAAAAGGACGGTTATGTGACAACCCGGAAATTTTTGACCAAATTTAAACTTAATCTTTATATGATTTCGACACGATAAGCAAAATCTGTTATGTTAAGTCTCAAAAATTCTGAACTGTGTTCATGTATTCATTTAACCTAGACCAAATTTCGACGATTCATGAACGATTATATATATGGATATGAATATAGATATATATACATATGTGTATAAATATTATAACTTGAAAACGTTAACAAAGTATTAAATGTATAATACTTTACATGGAATATATTTATTTCAATATATGTTTAATATATTTATCGACAGATTTAAAAGGTAATATCAAACGATTTAATTAACGGATTTATTATTATAAGTCTCGATTGTGAGGTCCAAGTTGATTTGAGAAATCTTTCCTTTTTAACAATATTCGGAAGAAATGGTAAAGTGATCTTCTAGTGAGAACAAAGTGTCAATTAACAAAAGTTAGACAAAAGTTAGTGGAGATTCATGTTTGATTTCAAATACATGCTTTACAACAATTTACACGTGACTTTTAATAAGGTAACTATTTAATTTTCATATTATTTAATGTAAATGTAAAATTATGAAATGTAGAAAACTTAGAAGATGAATATCGACAAGTTAAGTAAATCGAAGTTTTTTATAATTTCATGCACTTAACTATCTGTTGGACCTTACCCGACGATTCACGAACAATTGTTTGTAAATAGATATGTATATATATAAATGTAGATTTATAATATAATTTGAAATTATAAAATATAATTTAAACATTTGAATTAAATATGTAAAATAAGATACAAAATAATTAAGTATAACTTAAAATGAATCTATATATAAAAGTTACTATATGATATATTATATGAATAATAAATATTACATAAGTAATATTACATATATATATATATATATATATATATATATATATATATATATATATATATATATATATATATATATATAACACAAGTATAACTATAGTTGTTATAATAATATTGTTATTACTTTCAATATTAATATCAATACTAGTATTATTAATATTATTTTAAATATATATATATTATAGATGCTATAGTATTGTTATTACTAATATTATTATTATCAATAATAATATTAGTATTATTATAATTAGTATTATTTTTATTATTTTTATTATTATTATTATTATTATTATTATTATTATTATTATTATTATTATTATTAATATTAATATCAATATTATTAAAATTATTATTTGTATTATTATTTGAAATATATAATTTATTATATTTAGTATTATAAGTAATGATATTATTATTATTATTATCATTTTTATATTAAAACTATTATTATTTCTATTATTAATGTTATTAATATTAGTATTCTTATTATTATAAATGTTAATAATATTATTATCATTAATACATTGATAATTATTAATATTAGTTAAATTTAAATTATATAAACAGATATATAACTACTGATATATTTAAATACATATACATATATAAAATACAGTTATATATATATATATATATATATATATATATATATATATATATATATACATAGATAAATACATAATTATGTATTCTGTTTCCTATCACAATCGACTTTTACAAAATTTCTTCATCTCCTGCTCATGATTTGTACTATATCTGATTCATATCAATCTCAAATCAGAAAGATAACAAAATTAATTGAAGACTTTCTACATTTTTTATTTATTTTCTTCCTGATTAAAAATTCTGTCGACATCACATTGGCTATATATTAAACGAATTTTTTGATGTTTTTGATTAACACATTCCGTACTTTCATTACCATTATCAATTGAAATCATTACAGTCGTTAATTGATTGAATTAAAAAAAAGGAAGAACAGGTACTGCCCTGTTCTTGTTTCATTTTTTTGAAAACCTCGATTTCGAAACACATTTCAAAATCCTTAAATGACGTCTTGTTAGGAATCAATCACTCAAACTACCTGCAAAATCTCAGGTTCCAATTCTTAATAGTGAGACTGAATTTAGGAGTCAAAGTTTATATTTCAAAAGTCAAACAAAGTGTTCATCAAGAAATTCGCGTTCGTTTTTGCGTTTTAGATAAAATTGTTGATTGAGAAAGTTTACAGGAACAATTTAGAATCTTTTTCATGAAAGAATCGGGGTCTAAAACATTTTAAAAATTCGAATTTGATTTCAAGTTTTTACGCGTTCATAATCAAGCTGTTACAGCTTCTTTTTTATTTTTTTTGTTTTAATTAATCTAATCCCTCACTAACCGTTTCTGTATAAATTTCAAATCCTAAAAACTAAATAAGTAATTAGTTGTTAGCTTGATTCGTTCCCTAGTCGACTTCCAAATTGAAGAAGAAGAAGAACATGAAACAGAAAGGTTAAATAAAATTTAAATGAATTATAAAACAGAAAAACAGTTATTGTTCGATGGTTAAGTGTGTTTCGGGTGAACGGGAGGTCGCGGGTTCGAGCCCGGCTGGTGGCATTCTGTTTTTTTTAAAGCCTATTTATATGAGGTAGTTTTCCATTTGTTATTATTATTATTATTATTATTATTATTATTATTATTATTATTATTATTATTATTATTATTATTATTATTATTATAAGTATAATTAATGTTATTATTATTATTAATTTAACATTTTAGTATTATTAACTTTACTAAGATTATGGTTATTATTATTATTATTATTATTATTATTATTATTATTATTATTATTATTATTATTATTATTATTATTATTATTATTATTATTATTATTAATATTATTGTGAAAATAATAAAATTTATTATTATTTTCATAAATATTGGTATTAATATCATTCTATAATTATTAGTATTATCATTAAGTATTATTATTATTATTATTATTATCATTATTATTAATGTTATTAGATTAATATAAGTATTATTATTAATATTATGAGTATCATTGTTATGCTATTATTAAAATCATTATCATAACTATCATTAACAGTAAAAGTAATATTTTTATAGTTATTATTATTAATATCATTATTATTATCATTAATAGAGTTATTAACATTATTATCATTATTATTAATAATAAGTATTATCATTATTATCATTTTTACCATTTCTAATATTATTTAGTATTGTTATAATTTTAACAAACAAATGATATATATATAAAATATATATATATATATATATATATATATATATATATATATATATATATATATATATATATATATATATATATATATATATATATATATAAAATACATATAACATAATAAAATTAAGTTTTCTTTATTTAAGATATATAAAATGAATATATGAAACATATAAATTATTAATATAAAAAGGATATAACTAATAAATTTATATATATAAATTTGTTCGATTACAATTGTGTGTGTTAATATATATACAAATGATATAGTTCGTGAATTCGAGGCCAACCCTGCATTGTTCAGTATCGTCGTATGAATATTTTTACTACAAAATATTGTATTGTGAGTTTCATTTGCTCCCTTTTTAAATGCTTTTGCAATATATATGTTTGGGACTGAGAATACATGCGCTGCTTTTATACCTGTTTTACGAAATAGACACAAGTAATTGAAACTACATTCTATGGTTGGATTATTATATCGAATATCACCCCTTTTACCTTGGTAGCCTAAGAATTGGTGTTTATTATAATTGTCACCAATTGACGCGAATCCTAAAGATAGATCTATTGGGCCCAACAAGCCCCATTCGGGTTACGGATGCTTTAGTACTTCGATTTATCATGTTCGATGAGAGTCCCGGAATGATGGGGATATTCTAGATGCATTTGTGTTAATGTCGGTTACCAGGTGTTCACCATATATAAATTTGCCACTTGATTTCATCCTAAACAATCATTCGTATCTTGACGATTACCATCAGTGTTTAATTATCTAAAACACAAATTCTCTTGAAACCACCTCGGATTGATAACCGATGATTCAGATATGGTAGCATTAAATGCAGAGGAAACAGCAAAATTGTAGATGGTCTAAATGGCCAAAAGTTTGATAATAAAGAATGAAATGTTGGGAACACTCAATAGAAAATTTAGTACTGAAAAACGGATTGAGTTAACCATGAGGGAGACCAATGGAAAATACAAGGACCAAACCATATATTCAAAGAATCCATGTAATTCTGGATCCGATGAAATCTTTAGAGAATATCTTGCTCCTTATTCATTTTAAAATCTTGCGAAAAATCTTTCTTCATCAACCTTCGAAACTCTGAAATTCCAAAATATCATCATAAATATTTTTGATATTTATGAATATATTTTCATAATTATTCTCGTCCAAAAATTATATACCTCTTCACGCTATCTGTATTACATCATATTGAAAACTGTTTTAATTTTCAATATTCTGTAAAATCTAAGTAAATTATGAATAGATTCTGGAGAAATGTTAAGAAGTTGAGCATGTGTTAGTATAATACAAGTATAACTATAGTTGTTATAATAATATTGTTATTACTTTCAATATTAATATCAATACTAGTATTATTAATATTATTTTAAATATATATATATATATATTATAGATGCTATAGTATTGTTATTACTAATATTATTATTATCAATAATAATATTAGTATTATTATAATTAGTATATTTTTATTATTATTATTATTATTATTATTATTATTATTATTATTATTATTATTATTATTATTATTATTATTATTATTATTATTATTATTATTATTATTATTATTATTAATATTAATATCAATATTATAAAAATTATTATATGTATTTTTATTTGAAATATATAATTTATTATATTTAGTATTATAAGTAATGATATTATTATTATTATCATTTTTATATTAAAACTATTATTATTTCTATTATTATTGTTATTAATATTAGTATTCTTATTATTATAAATGTTAATAATATTATTATCATTAATACATTGATAATTATTAATATTAGTTAAATTTAAATTATATAAACAGATATATAACTACAGATATATATATAAATACATATACATATATAAAATACAGTTATATATATATATATATATATATATATATATATATATATATATATATATATATATATATATATATATATATATATATATATATATATATATAGCTATATACATAGATAAATACATAATTATGTATTCTGTTTCCTATCACAATTGACTTTTACAAAATTTCTTCATCTCCTGCTCATGATTTGTACTATATCTGATTCATATCAATCTCAAATCAGAAAGATAACAAAATTAATTGAAGACTTTCTACATTTTTTTATTTATTTTCTTCCTGATTAAAAATTCTGTCGACATCACATTGGCTATATATTAAACGAATTTTTTGATGTTTTTGATTAACACATTCCGTACTTTCATTACCATTATCAATTGAAATCATTACAGTCGTTAATTGATTGAATTAAAAAAAGGAAGAACAGGTACTGCCCTGTTCTTGTTTTTTTTTTTTGAAAACCTCGATTTCGAAACACATTTCAAAATCCTTAAATGCCGTCTTGTTAGGAATCAATCACTCAAACTACCTGCAAAATCTCAGGTTCCAATTCTTAATATTGAGACTGAATTTAGGAGTCAAAGTTTATATTTCAAAAGTCAAACAAAGTGTTCATCAAGAAATTCGCGTTCGTTTTTGCATTTTAGATAAAATTGTTGATTGAGAAAGTTTACAGGAACAATTTAGAATCTTTTTCATGAAAGAATCGGGGTCTAAAACATTTTAAAAACTCGAATTTGATTTCAAGTTTTTACGCGTTCATAATCAAGCTGTTACAGCTTCTTTTTTATTTTTTTTGTTTTAATTAATCTAATCCCTCACTAACCGTTTCTGTATAAATTTCAAATCCTAAAAACTAAATAAGTAATTAGTTGTTAGCTTGATTCGTTCCCTAGTCGACTTCCAATTTGAAGAAGAAGAAGAACATGAAACAGAAAGGTTAAATAAAATTTAAATGAATTATAAAACAGAAAAACAGTTATTGTTCGATGGTTAAGTGTGTTTCGAGTGAACGGGAGGTCGCGGGTTCGAGCCCGGCTGGTGGCATTCTGTTTTTTTTTAAGCCTATTTATATGAGGTAGTTTTCCATTTGTTATTATTATTATTATTATTATTATTATTATTATTATTATTATTATTATTATTATTATTATTATTATTATTATTATTATTATTATTATTATAAGTATAATTAATGTTATTATTATTATTAATTTAACATTTTAGTATTATTAACTTTACTAAGATTATGGTTATTATTATTATTATTATAATTATTACTATTATTATTATTATTATTATTATTATTATTATTATTATTATTATTATTATTATTATTATTAATATTATTGTGAAAATAATAAAATTTATTATTATTTTCATAAATATTGGTATTAATATCATTCTATAATTATTAGTATTATCATTAAGTATTATTATTATTATTATTATCATTATTATTAATGTTATTAGATTATTATAAGTATTATTATTAATATTATGAGTATCATTGTTATGCTATTATTAAAATCATTATCATAACTATCATTAACAGTAAAAGTAATATTTTTATAGTTATTATTATTAATATCATTATTATTATCATTAATAGAGTTATTAACATTATTATCATTATTATTAATAATAAGTATTATCATTATTATCATTTTTACCATTTCTAATATTATTTAGTATTGTTAGAATTTTAACAAACAAATGATATATATATATAATATATATATATATATATATATATATATATATATATATATATATATATATATATATATATATATATATATATAACATAATAAAATTAATATTTTCTTTATTTAAGATATATAAAATGAATATATGAAACATATAAATTATTAATATAAAAAGGATATAACTAATAAATTTATATATATAAATTTGTTCGATTACAATTGTGTGTGTTAATATATATACAAATGATATAGTTCGTGAATTCGAGGCCAACCCTGCATTGTTCAGTATCGTCGTATGAATATTTTTACTACAAAATATTGTATTGTGAGTTTCATTTGCTCCCTTTTTAAATGCTTTTGCAATATATATGTTTGGGACTGAGAATACATGCGTTGCTTTTATACCTGTTTTACGAAATAGACACAAGTAATTGAAACTACATTCTATGATTGGATTATTATATCGAATATCACCCCTTTTAGCTTGGTAGCCTAAGAATTGGTGTTTATTATAATTGTCACCAATTGACGCGAATCCTAAAGATAGATCTATTGGGCCCAACAAGCCCCATTCGGGTTACGGATGCTTTAGTACTTCGATTTATCATGTTCGATGAGAGTCCCGGAATGATGGGGATATTCTAGATGCATTTGTGTTAATGTCGGTTACCAGGTGTTCACCATATATAAATTTGCCACTTGATTTCATCCTAAACAATCATTCGTATCTTGACGATTACCATCAGCGTTTAATTATCTAAAAACACAAATTCTCTTGAAACCACCTCAGATTGATAACCGATGATTCAGATATGGTAGCATTAAATGCAGAGGAAACAGCAAAATTGTAGATGGTCTAAATGGCCAAAAGTTTGATAATAAAGAATGAAATGTTGGGAACGCTCAATAGAAAATTTAGTACTGAAAAACGGATTGAGTTAACCATGAGAGAGACCAATGGAAAATACAAGGACCAAACCATATATTCAAAGAATCCATGTAATTCTGGATCCGATGAAATCTTTAGAGAATATCTTGCTCCTTATTCATTTTAAAATCTTGCGAAAAATCTTTCTTCATCAACCTTCGAAACTCTGAAATTCCAAAATATCATCATAAATATTTTAGTTTTCAATATTCTGTATTACATCATATTGAAAACTGTTTTAGTTTTCAATATTCTGTAAAATCTAAGTAAATTATGAATGGATTCTGGAGAAATGTTAAGAAGTTGAGCATGAGTTAGTATAATATAATGACACTTGGCCAACGTGATTATATTACAGTAAGTCATGCTGATAGTTCTAATGAAACATGATGATTCACAGATCATACCATCATCATGTGCCATGTTACATAACTCTTTCATTCTAACTTAAACTCCGAACATATCAAGAAAATATATTCTTGATAGTTCTATCTTTTGTATGGTAATTTACCAAATCAAATCGTACTATTACGTTTCTTCCTGATTAGAACATTATGATCAATCGAAACTTCATACCTACGAATTCTGTACCAATATTCACTTGACTTAAAGTCGGGAAGAGAAAACATAAGGATGCAACTCCAAAATATAAAGGAAATGAAAAGAATAGATTTATAGTGAAATATCAGACAGAGCAATCTAGACAGATCATCACATTTAACCAAATGGGATTCTAATTACCTTAATTATCGAAGAACCAAATCTTATTACAAAGATTATCTCCAAATCCGTTGAACTCTGGAAAATCAATCCTGTCTGCGTCAAAAGATATGACGAATCTACAGTTACTCATTTCACTCTTTTGTGATAGCTTCACTCGTACTCTTCGAGCAATCAAATTGTTCTTTCCATATTAATCAATGATGATAAAACTCTATTTACCAACTCATATTCGTCATGAAAACATTTTTATTGTTAGCCATGACCACCTCACTCAAATTTCGGGACGAAATTTCTTTAACGGGTAGGTACTGTGACGACCCGAAAATTTTCGACCGAATTTAAACTTGATCTTAAGCAAAGTCTGTAATGTTGAGTCACAAAATTTTTGAACTGTTTCCATGAAATCATTTGACCTTCGGCCATTCCCGACGATTCACGAACAAAAGTTATGATTAGATGTATATATATATATATATATATATATATATATATATATATATATATATATATATATATATATATATATATATAAACGGTATGCATAATTATTATTATATATTGTAATATATATATATATATATATATATATATATATATATATATATATATATATATATATATATATATATATATATATATAATGTATAAAGATTAAATATTATAAGAATGATCAAAATTATAAAATTGTTAGGATTAAATGAATTGTTAGTTATTATTATTTTTTAAATTATCATTTTATTATCAATAATAAATATCATTATTATGGATAAAATTCTTATTGTTATTATTATTTTGATATTTTAATCATCATTATTATTAACATTCTTACTTAACATAAAAATTACTATTATTGATTTTACCATCATTTTTATTAATATTATTTATTATTGTTATTATATTTATTATTATTATTATTAGTAATTTTGATTAATAATAATATAATTATAATTATTAATTAACAATATTATTTATATAAAATCATATACAATTAGAATCAGAATCGTTTGTAAGTATCTATCTTATTGTAACTGATTTTGTTATTTTTTCTAAATTATTACCAGTGTCAATATCAATTCACAATAGAGACAATTTCAGTTGAACATCGTTATCTGCTTTTTATTTGTTTATTCTTATTTATTTTTCTTCTTCCCTGATTTGATTCCTCCTGTCTTTGATCTTGTTAGATGTTGAAATCAAATTCACACAAACTAACAAAAATCTGTTACACATCAATATCTGATTGAATTCTGTATTTTGTCTTTCTAATTGATCCTGTCAGAAGGAAGAAGATTCTGTCGACCACCATAACACAACAATAAAACCATTAATCGGATCTTGATACATAACCAATTCTTTTACTTTCATTATATATAAACTATGATACAGTTCAAGAAAAGAAAACAACAGAAAATAAAAACACACCACCTTCTTCTTGAACTCATCACAACCACCACCAAACTAATGCTTCTGTGTACTCCGGTTCCTATTCGAAGTTGCAACCAAAACCCAAACCATTTTTTGTTCGATCATGATCATGACCGAATACACCAACATGGTGTTATTGCTCGATAATCATCATCCTCCATCAACCACGACTACCACTTCAACTCACCATAAACCACCGGTGAACACCTCCATAATCACCTCCTTCTCTCATTTTTTCTCTTTTCCTCTCTCTTGATTAAAACCCTCCTAAACGCCACCACCATGAACAACCCTTGAAACGAAAGAACCAAAACCCTCAACTACTGCGGATATATTTGTTTTAACTGAACCCTACTATTGCTCCTGCTATTATATTTTTTTTCGGAAACCACTAATCCCATTACCAACGATGCAAATATATAAACTCTCACTCAAATAACTTTATCAATTAAGATCCACTAATACCATCATCCAGCACTATTATTCCTTTTAGCCGACAAGATCTAGTGGAATAACCATTGATTATTTTCTAACATAAAACCGACCCCTCTTCTGTCTATACGGATCCTAGGCGTAATAAGGTGGTGATTTGGGCTTTAATTATTGTGGACTTTTGATTTGGTTAAGTGTTAAGTTGGGCCGAAGTCCACATAACGTGTCTGTTGGGCTGCCATGAAACTATCACCACCACTTCACCACTCTACATCAACATCGGCCACAACCATCAAGGTCACCTTCGATTACTGTTTTCCAGTTTAAACCACCACAAGTCACCAGAGCACACACTCGTATATTTTGCCGCCTAATCCGTGTCTGTTTCTAATCTGTTCTGTCGAAATTTAACAAGAAAACTAGTGAAGCTTCAACTATCTGCAAAAAGGTTTATGGATTAAAGCTACTATCATGAGGTTATATTTTAAATGGCAGACAATATTAATTAACATAGCCCCACTTGATAAAGATTTTTATGTTGTGCTTATTTGATCACCAAGCCACGTACAAATTGATAATTTATTTAGGCACATGTCGAGCTTCTTCTTTAATGGGCCATCATGTTTATAAACTTTAAGTTGAGCCTGTTAGAAATATGTTCTCGGGTTGGCTACGGTTCGATCGTGGTTTGACCGTGGTACATATATTTCGAAGATATGCCCATGACATTAAATAATAAAAGTCCATTTATCCTATTCGGTCACACACAAAGGCCAATCGTAAATTGTTTGATATACCTTCTAATCAGAAATTAATTTATTAATCATTAGTTAATGGTTTAATAAATTAAGTAAGTTTTTTTTATGTGTGTACATATACTTACAAATCTAAATATATAAGATTTGATTTGATATAAATAAGATTTGATTTGATTTGTAAATCTTATTTTATATAAAGATTTGTACTATAATCATATTTTATATAATATATAAGATTTGATTTGATATAAATAAGATTTGATTTGATTTGTAAATCTTATTTTATATAAAGATTTGATTTTGCAAATCTTTTAAAATCTTTCCAAATCTTTATATTTGTATTATATGTATCAATTTTATTCTATATAATACCAAGTCTTGGTATTGAAAATAGATATGTAACTTGAGATACAAAAACACACATACAAAATGCTATTTCTCTTTCTCATTTTCAAGTAACCAAAATACTTTATAATTGGGTTCGAGTTTTGGTGGAAATAAGGAAAAGAAAAGATCCGTTAAGTAGAAGGTATAGATCGAAGCAAGGTTGGAACTTTGGGTGTCTACCGTTTAGAGGAACTCTTCTTTGGGTTTTCAAATTCGATCTTCAAAAGGGCTACAAAGGTTGTATTCTAATCTTCTCTTGTTCAGTTTCGTTAATTTATTTTGTTTACTAAAGTTTTGTACAATGATCCGTGGAAGAGTATGGTTTTGTAAAGTTTTAAAAATGCTTCCGCTCGCTTTGAATTTGTATCATACTCCAACAGTGGTATCCGAGCCATCTTGTACAAGTTTTAGCAAACTTTTCTTATGATATTTAGTTTTGATGGATGCGTTGTGCATGATTCTTGGAGATGATCATGCATAACAAACATGCAAAACAAGTATCATGATTTATGTTTTATGTTTCCAAAATACTAATTTGAATCTTGGATTTTGGCAAAATGTAAAATGGGTTAAATTCATTTTTTTTTTCATTTAAGAAATTTTTTCCAGCCTGGACAGTTCGTATTTGATGGACTGTTTCGGGGCTTTAAACTCATTATTATTGTATGAGACCAATTGCATTTGAAAGCTAACTGAAAGAACTTAAATTTGAAAAAAAAATTCATCAAAAACGGATTAGAAATGAGTAAGATATGACCATTTAAAGTTACACGTATGAATCTGCCAAAATTCAAAAATTTTAATGGTAACTTGCATGTTGACTATTAAAGATTCAATGTTTAGGAAAATAAAGTACATGAATTCTTTTCATGTTTTACATGAAATGAGAAAATTAAAATTATTAATTTTAGACTTTATGCTTTGGTAAAGTGAATAAATCTCTAACATGTTTTGATTCACTTAATATGTTTATTTGGATGGTTTTGGCATGAAAACCATACTTACAAAATATGAAGTGGGTTTACATACATATGTTATGTAAACAAGGATTGAATATTATAAGTGCCATTAAGTGTTGTTTAAATCAATCCTTATCGAAACATGTTATATGAAAATAGACGGTTGGCACTCCATTTGTTATGTATGCGATTGTTGTATGAAATCGGTAGTATTTGCCTCAATAAGACCCTTATGTGGATGTTTGGTTGTATGATTTAATTTATTATTTATTCGGGATGAATGTAATAATTTATTAAACGACTTGCATGTCGTCTTTCTATTTATATTGTATTTGTAATAGTATAGAAAATAGAATAGTTATTTTGTAAGATAATGCAATCAAGATTGAAATCAAGAAGACGATGTTCACAAGGCGGCCCATCCGAGCATATAATGGAGATGGCAGTTTTAGTAGGAGCCAATTCTCACACAAGGTTATGTCCCTAGTTGACCATGTTTTTCCGTGTGTTGGCTCACCGGAAAAACGCATAGGACTCGAGGCATACTACCGATAATTGCGTGTCATGATTATTATTGTTTTATTATTTGTCTATGCCATGCTAGCTAGAAAATGTTTAAAAAAAAAAACAAAAGGGACAATAATCATATAAAACGGTTTGGTTAAAATTAGTTTAACAAACGCAACACGCAATACATAATTAGCAAATGTTTTAAAATGGTGTAAACTACTTTTGCTAAAAGAAAACAAAAACCCGTTTTAAATGTAAACTTTACGCTATCCATGAGTAGTACACACATCCGAACCTTCTACCTGTTAGAGTTCACGATACCCGAGAGTCTTGGGCCGGACTTTAATTGGGTGTTGGGAAGGGTGAGGTGAATTTCGCGATACCCGAGAGTCTTGGGCCGGATTTCACGTGTATCTATCACGGACGGTTTACAATCTGAAATCGTGGTTTGCGGCAAACCCGCCACGAGGAAGGATTAGCGTAGAAGGGATTAAACATGCCAAGTGAAATAATTGATTATCACTAAATCCCGCAGAACCTAAGAATTTCATAATGGATGAAATTGGTAATATAGTTACCTACCTAAATAGCTTATGGTTGGCGATCCGCGGCGAACCCGTCGTTAACATAAGTGAAACATGGATCTTAGCCTTGTTAATTATAATTGTTTGAATATTAAACACACTTGGGTAATTATCTTAACAAGGTTTAAACATATCAAACTAACTAATACAACTTACTTTAAAAATAAAATATGACAGATGTCTGCAACAAACACAAATCCTACTCCGTCATCAATCAGTAATTTCTGCCTTAAAGAGCTCCTCGAAAAGGACAAGCTTACGGGCTTGAACTACATGGACTGGCATCGCAACCTAAGAATTACTCTTAGGATGGAAGGAAAGATCAGGGCAATTGAGGAACCCTTACCGGCAGAACCCGGATCGAGAGCTACTCAAGCGGCTAGGGACGAGTTTGAAAAATGGCGTTCCGAGTCTAATGAGGTAGCATGCTTGATGTTGGCGACCATGTCTCCAGAGCTCCAAAAGGGCATGGAGAGCTTAGGGTCATATGAAATGCTTAACCAACTCAAGGACATGTTCCAACAACAAGCAAAGCAAGAAAGGTTTGACACCGTGAAAGCTCTCGTATCTTGCAAAATGGCAACGGAAAGTAGTGTTAGTGTCTATGCACTACAAATGAAAGGGTACATAGACCGGTTGGAGCGCCTTGGTTTTTCCATAAGTCAGGAGCTTGCAACGGATTTTATCCTGAACTCGCTGACTAGTGCATATGAAGGATTCATTATGAACTATAATATGAACAATATGGAGAAAACAATCATGGAGCTCCATGGCATGTTAAAAACCGCTGAGGCTAACATGGCCAAAGCTAAACCCACAACTACCATTCTAGCCATTCATGAAGGTGGGATTAAGAAGAAGAAAAACAAAGCAAAGGGCAAGAACAAGGGCAAGGGTAAGGTTGGCACGTCCAACTTCAAACCTAAACCTAAGGGCATTGCTAACTCTTCTACTTCAAAGATCCCGCAAACCAAGTCTCCTGAAGAAGCAATATGCTTTCATTGTAGGGATAAAGGACATTGGAGGGGCAATTGTACTAAGTACTTGAAGGAACTTAATGAACTACGGGCTAAGGGAGTCGTCGTACCTTCAGGTTTGTTCATGATTGAACTAAACAATACTACTATTTCTAATCCATGGGTATTGGACACGGGATGTGGTACTCACATTTATACAAATGTGCAGGGACTCACAAGAAGTAGGAAGCTGAAGACCGGGGAGCTTAATCTAATCATGGGGAATAAGAATGTTGCCTCTGTTGACATGATTGGAGAATACAAGCTTTCTTTTGATTCTGGTTTATGTATTATTTTATCTAATGTTTACTACAGTGTCGAAATGGCAAGAAACATTATATCTTTTGATGCTTTATTTAATGATGGTTTTAATTTTAGTTTTGATAATGGATCAATACTTGTTCACAAAAATGGGATGTTTTATTTCAAGGCTAGTCCTTGTAAAGGCATCTTAGAAACCACAGCAAAGCTAAATGATAGTTCAATCTACAATGTTGATTCATCCAAAGATGTTTTGGATAAAACGTATCTATGGCATTGTCGTTTAGGCCACATAAACAAGAAATGCATAGCCAAACTCCAGTCAGATGGAATTCTAGAATCATTTGATATAATATCGTATGATGAATACGAATCTTGCTTATCAGGAAAAATGACAAAGGCACCTTTCACATGAAGCTGTGAACGGGCAAAGGATCTGTTGGGGTTGGTACACACTGATGTGTGCGGTCCGTTCAGATCGCCTACTAGACACAAGGAACGATACTTCGTTACATTTACTGATGACTTCAGTAGATATGGCTATGTTTATTTAATTAAACAAAAGTCTGAAACTTTTGGAGTGTTCAAGGCATACCAAAACGAAGTAGAAAATCAACTGAACAAAAGAATTAAGATTCTCCGATCTGATAGAGGTGGTGAATATCTTAATGATGAATTTCGTGATCATCTACGGGGTTGTGGGATAATCTCACAATTAGCTCCTCCTAGAACACCACAACATAATGGTGTGGCTGAAAGGAGGAATCGAACATTACTTGATATGGTTCGATACATGATGAGCGCACAATGCTTCCAATCAGTTTTTGGGGTTACGCCCTACAAACTGCCGCAAGGATCCTTAACCTCATCCCAACCAAGAAAGTTTCCAAAACACCTTATGAGATATGGCATGGTAAAACTGTGTCTCTCTCGTATCTAAGAATCTGGGGTTGTGAGGCTTACGTTCGTTGTGAAGCTCAAGATAAACTTGAACCCAGATCTGAAAAGTGTTTATTTGTTGGTTACCCGACTGATTCTTTTGGATATTTGTTTTACAACCCTACTGAGAACAAAGTCTTTGTGTCTCGAAGGGGAGTCTTCCTTGAAAAGGATTTCATATCGAAAGGAACCAGTGGGAGCAAAATTGACCTTGAAGAAATTCAAGAATCAACCGACATGGAAACCGATATTGGAACCGATTCTCCTCAAGAGGTCGACGAGCCTGCAATTGAAAGAGAAACTGACCTACAGCCACCACCCATACGTAGATCTGATAGAGTGCGTCGAACACCAAAGAAATATAGTTTACACATATTTGAGGGTGATGATGAAAATATAGATTCTGATGAACCTATTACCTATCAGGAAGCGATGACAGGCCCCGAGTCTGCCAAATGGAAGGAGGCTATGGACAACGAGATCCAATACATGCATGATAATCAAGTCTGGACCTTGATTGATCATATACCAGGTATTAAAACCATTGGGTGTAAGTGGGTCTTCAAGAAGAAGACCGATATGGATGGAAATGTACACACATTCAAAGCCAGACTGGTGGCTAAGGGTTACACGCAACAATATGGTGTAGACTATGATGAAACTTTTTCACCAGTAGCTATGTTGAAATCTATTAGAATACTTCTTGCCATAGCTGCATTTTATGACTATGAGATATGGCAAATGGATGTAAAAACAGCTTTCCTTAATGGTAAACTAACAGAGGATGTGTTTATGACACAACCTGAGGGTTATGTACATCCTAAGTATCCTAATAGTGTGTGCAAGCTTCAAAGGTCCATTTATGGACTTAAACAAGCTTCTCGTACCTGGAATCTTTGCTTTAATGAGAAGATCAAAGAATTTGGTTTTATTAGAGGCGAAGATGAGCCATGTGTCTATGTTAGGTCTAGTGGGAGTGTTGTAGTCTTCCTTGTACTATATGTCGATGACATATTACTCATGGGAAATGATATCCCGACATTGAAAGATGTCAAAGCTTGGCTAGGAAAATGTTTCTCCATGAAAGACATAGGAGATGCATCATATATTTTGGGTATAAAGATCTATCGAGATAGGTCAAGGAGATTAATTGGGCTAAACCAAAGTGCATATATAGATAAGATACTGAAGAAATTCGGTATGCATAAATCCAAGAAAGGGTGCGTTCCTATGAACCCTGGAATGATATTGAGCAAGTCTCAATGTCCTAATTCTGACTTGGAATCGGCTACCATGAGTCGGACTCCATATGCTTCAGCTATAGGATCGATCATGTATGCGATGATATGCACTAGGCTTGACGTGTCGTATGCACTAAGCATGACTAGTCGTTATCAGGCCAATCCTGGTGAAGCTCATTGGATAGCAGTCAAGAACATTCTAAAGTATCTTAGGAGGACTAAAGAGATGTTCTTGGTCTATGGTAGGAATGACGAGCTGAGCATCAAAGGATACTCAGACGCTAGTTTCCAATCAGATAGAGATGATTGCTCTTCACAATCAGGATTTGTATTTATGTTGAACGGTGGAGCCGTCACATGGAGAAGTGGCAAGCAAAGTACTATTGCTGATTCTACGACAGAAGCCGAGTATATAGCGGTAAATGAAGCTGCTAAAGAGGCCATGTGGATAAAGAAATTCATCGGGGATCTAGGAGTGGTTCCTACAATCCATGATCCTGTTGAGATTTTCTGCGACAATGTGAGTGCGGTTGTCTTGGCTCAAGAACCGAGGTCACAAAAGTGCACACGGCACATACTCAGAAAGTACCATTACATCCGTCAACTTGTAGCAGAAAATGACATATTATTAAGTAGAGTAGACACGACTAAGAACTTGGCTGATCCTTTCACCAAGCCTTTGACACAGACTAAGCATGATGCTCATAGCATGTCTATTGGCATTCGTGTCATCGATGATAAAGTTTGATTGTATTTATTATGTTAAGTTTGAAACTTTAAACATTGGGCAATAATATATGTTGCAATTGATCTGATGATTAATATATTGAGATTATATTATACGCACGATGCGATCATTTCATTGTATATTGCCATGTTTCATTTTGCATGTTTTAACTTCCAATGAATATTATTTCATAAACTTCCACAGTCGATCATTCTCTAAGGAAGAGAGAATTGAATTAAGGCTGCTATGAAATGTAGTAATATAGGCTTATATGAAACTACATTCATGAGGAACTTGATAGTTGATTCAAGGTTCTGGAATGACCATACTTAGACATTACTTCATGGTTTTAAGTCACAAGTAAGCTCTAAGATGGAAATATCATTTATCCTAGAGTGGATATGTATGAGGAATCCTGACACAAACTATATTCTACTTTGACCTGTATTTAACGCTGTGCGTAAATGCCAGTCATAAGGGTGCAGATCAGGTACAATATGGGATGTGGTGGATGTCTATACAGTTGAAGCAATTTATTCCTTCTTCTCATAGCAAGTTGAAGCGATATCTCTGGGCCTCTCGTTGATTTGTGCTGCATTAAATGCATGGCCATGCTACGACTGAATTGATGCAATAGCAGTCTATTTGATCACCACAAATCTCTATCGGGAAACATAATCTTGAATGATGATGATTGACACTTAACCATGTCACACGTTCATATAGATATCTTGAACAAAAGGATGACTGATATAAATCAAAATATAGGAGTGTAACGTAGCAGACTAGTTGTTACACACGGTGTGTCTTTTAAGACAGGCCAATATTATTAATGTCAGTGCAAGTGGGAGTCTGTTAGAAATATGTTCTCGGGTTGGCTACGGTTCGATCGTGGTTTAACCGTGGTACATATATTTCGAAGATATGCCCATGACATTAAATAATAAAAGTCCATTTATCCTATTCGGTCACACACAAAGGCCAATCGTAAATTGTTTGATATACCTTCTAATCAGAAATTAATTTATTAATCATTAGTTAATGGTTTAATAAATTAAGTAAGTTTTTTTTATGTGTGTACATATACTTACAAATCTAAATATATAAGATTTGATTTGATATAAATAAGATTTGATTTGATTTGTAAATCTTATTTTATATAAAGATTTGTACTATAATCATATTTTATATAATATATAAGATTTGATTTGATATAAATAAGATTTGATTTGATTTGTAAATCTTATTTTATATAAAGATTTGATTTTGCAAATCTTTTAAAATCTTTCCAAATCTTTATATTTGTATTATATGTGAAAGGAACCGTTCATATACATTATAAACGATTCACAATAGTTGATTACATTGCGAGGTATTTGACCTCTATATGATACATTTTACAAATATTGCATTCATTTTTAAAAGACAATCTTTCTTTACATCAAAAATTGACAGGCATGCATACCATTTCATAATATCCACTATCCAACTATAAATTGATTTAATAATAATCTTTGATGAACTCAATGACTCGAATGCAACGTTCTTCGAAATATGCTATGAAAGACTCCAAGTAATATCTTTAAAATGAGCAAATGCACAGTGGAAGATTTCTTTAACACCTGAGAATAAACATGCTTTAAAGTGTCAACCAAAAGGTTGGTGAGTTCATTTAATTTATCATAATCATTTATTTCCATCATTTTAATAGACCACAAGAATTTCATTTCCAGTTCTCATAAATATACCTCCCATGCATAGAGACAAAAAATAATCATTCATATGGTGAACACCTGGTAACCGACATTAACTAGATACATATAAGAATATCCCCTATCATTTCGGGATCCTCCTTCGGACATGATATAATTTCGAAGTACTAAAGCATCCGGTACTTTGGATGGGGTTTGTTAGGCCCAATAGATCTATCTTTAGGATTCGCGTCAATTAGGGTGTCTGTTCCCTAATTCTTAGATTACCAGACTTTAATAAAAAGGGGCATATTCGATTTCGATAATTCAACCATAGAATGTAGTTTCAATTACTTGTGTCTATTTCGTCAAACATTTATAAAAGCGCATGTATTCTCAGTCCCAAAAATATAAAGGGTAAAAAGGTAAATGAAACTCACCATACTGTATTTCGTAGTAAAAATACATATAACGTCATTGAACTAGTGCAAGGTTGGCCTCGGATTCACGAACCTAAATTAATTATATATATTTATGTGTTGGTCAATATTTGTCTAACAAATTAGGTCAAGTCATAGTGTACCACAATCCTAATACTCGAGACTAATATGCAAAAGTCAACAAAAGTAAATTTGACTCAAAATAATTTCCAAAAATCTATACATGATTAATATATAGTTTAAATATCGTCGTTTTATATTTTTAAATATTTTTAAAAGATTTATTAGAGTAAATAATATAATTTATTTATTAATAAATAAAATTTTATATTATATTTATATAATAAAATATACTTTTATATATATTAAGTAATAAAATTTATAGGGTTCATTTAATATTATAAAGATAATATGATAGGTATTATTAAAGTAAGTTATTACACGTAGTAAAATATGTTTGTATCAAATATTTATTTGATAAAATAATATCTATAATGATAGTAAGTAAAAGTTGTATTATTTTGTAATAATAATTATTATTATAAAAATATCAATATTTATAATTACTAAGATGACATTATGATAAAACGATAATTCTAATTATGATAACTTTAATATTTACGATAATTTTTAATATTATCTTTAAAATAATAATTCTATTTAAAATAATAATAATAATAATAATGATATTTTATAGTAACAATGACATTTCTATTAAAATGATAATTTTTGTTAAAATGATAGTTTTAATACTAACGATAATTTTAATAATAATAGTAATGATAAAAATAATAAGAACGATAATTTTATCTAAATCAATATCTTATAATATTTTAATTTCATCATGATACTCTTACCCATTATTTCCTAATCGATTCGTTTAATAGCTTTTAATCGTCTTTTATATCATGTTCGTAATAATGATAATAATAGTAATCAAAATAATTAGGTGTTACAAATATTTGTTTTAATTACACTAATATTAATAATGATAGTTACTATAATATTATTAACGATAATACTAATAATTATCTTAATGATAATATAGTAATAATAATAATAACAATAACAATAACCATTTTTAAATAATGATATATATATATATATATTAATATTAATAATGATAATAATAATAACAATAATAATAATAATAATAATAATAATAATAATAATAATAATAATTGGATAATAATAATAATACTAATTATAACTTTAACGATAATAACGATAGTAATAAAAAAATAACAATTTTTAATGATAAATCCTTTTATTGATAAAGATAATAATAATAATAATAATAAGATAAAACTAGAACGACGATAATAACGACGATAATAATAATCATTTTTAATAATAATACAAAAATTCGATGGACTATAACTTCAAATCCGTTCATCGAAATCATTCGATATCTAAATGAAAAGTTCTTAATTTTTCGCTAGCTTTCCAACGACATGCATATCTTATACCTTATCTTAGTTGCATATATAACTAATTCAGGATTCAACATAACCTAACTAAAGGTAATATCAAAAGTACAAACATGCATAATCCTATATACTCGAGCACTAGTCAGGGATACACTATTAGTATGTAAAAGTTAAATTATGAGTACTCACGTATCAATATTGAGATTCAATATTGCAGAAAAGGTACGTAGACGCAACGGAGATGATAAACACTATATTGATCTCACGAGCATACCCATGAACCATACCCAATTACCTCCATAGCTATAACCCATAATTTCCTTAATCCAATCCCACTCGAAAAACAATTTCGAAATCACTAGGACAGCACTCTGACGTAATATTTTATGTATACTAATAATATCTTGAAATAATACGGAGTAAATATATATATGTAAATCGATTGAGAGAGTTTAGAGAAAAATATTTTCAAGTTTCTTATGAAATAATGAAACCTATTGAATTCTATTTATAATAGATTTTTGAATTATTAAAGTGAATTATTAAAGTATGAATTATTAAAGTGAATTATTAAAGTATGAATTATTAAAGTGAATTATTAAAGTATGAATTATTAAAGTGAATCATTAAAGTATGAATTATTAAAGTAAATTATTAAAGTATGAATTATTAAAGTGAATTATTAAAGTTAAAGTAAAGTAAAAATAAAGTAAAGGTAAAGTTTAAGTATAGTAAAAGTATAAAACTATGTACATATAATACGCTTATAAATATATATAATATTAATTTAAATCGATATATATATATTTAATAAAATAAAATATAAATATCGTTATCTTTATCATACTGGTTAAGTAATGAGTTGTCAAAAGTGGTTCTAGATATTTATAAAAGTTATATACTTTTTAATAATAAAGTTCTTTTTAAACTGAAAACGTTTTTGTACGTTTGAAACTAAATCAAATAAATATAATAATTTTGTTTTCCAAAACCAAATATATTTTTAAGAATCATTTTGTTTAAAGGTTAAAATAATGGAAATCGTTATATCATAAAATGTTTTAGAAAAGTAGAATCATATATATTCATAATTGGTTTCAAGTTTTTAAATTACAGTTTGTTGGTGAATCATGGGATAAAGTTCAAAGGTTAAATAAACGTATGAAATCATCTTAATGAAAAATGTCGAGTTACATAACTTGTCGATATCTAACATCTAAGTTATTTACACTTCACGTTCGTACTTATAAATCACTTTACCATTTTCCGAATGTTGTCAAAAAGAATAGATTTCTCAAATCACAGTGGACCTCATAACATAGACCCGTAATCATATCATAATGTATCTGATAAATCAATCATTTGATATTATCTTCTAATTCCATCGATAAACATATTGAAACAAATACCTTCATGTAAAGTATTATACGTTTAATACTTTATTAATATTCTCAAGTTATAATATATATATATACATATATATACATATTTATTTATATATAACGGTTCGTGAATCGTCGGAATTTGGTCGAGGTTATAATGAATGTATGAACACAATTTAAAATTCTTGAGATTTAACTTAACAAACTTTGCTTATCGTGTCGGAATAATATAAAGATAAAGTTTAAATTTGGTTGGAAGTTTCCGGGTTGTCACAGTACCTACCCGTTAAAGAAATTTCGTCCCGAAATTTGAGTGGAAAGGTCGCGAATGATAATAAGTATGTTTTCATGATGCATACAGGCTGAAAATTAGAGTTTTATCATCAGCGAATAATTTGGATAAACAATCCATTTATATGAAGAGTACGAATGAAGCTAACATAGAAGAGTGAAATGAGTAAGTGTAGATTCATCTTATCATTTGACGTAGATATGATTGATTTCCAGATTTCAAGGGATTTGAAGAAAATCTTTGTAATAAGATTTGATTCTCCGGTAACAAAAGGAATTAGGATCAGCTTTAAATGCGATTGTCCATTTTAATTCTTCTGTCGGAGATTTTTTTATAAATTCACCTCCTTCATTTTCTTACAACTCACACCTTCTGTTGATGCATTTTACGCAAGTCCCTAGACATCTACCCACGTCTATTGCAGGTACAACAGTTTACAGGCCACCATGTCGTTCGTTATTATCCTATCCGTGTTTGTATGTGGTTACAGCAACTGCAGGAACGAGATTTGGATGGTTGACTATGTTAGACTTAGTCAGACGTCCGAGTGAAGCCTCACTCGTACGGCTGACAGGCTCATACGCACGGTTGATGCTGAGCTAAGTCACAATTATAACCTAAATGAGAAGACACGAGTGAGTGATCACCTGTATGGCTGATGAAGCCAACTCGTATGTGTGATGGATGAATCGTACGGGTGAGTCAACAGCAGGGGTATATAAAGTCTTATGTTCTTCATTTTAGGTTAAGCCTCTCATTTGTTACACACACTCAGATCTGGTGAGCTCCTCCGATTCTCTCTCAACCCAAATCACCCAGGTGGTGAATAATAGCTCTAGGTGTTGATCTAATCACACTTGATTTAGTTGTGGTATGACTAAATTAATCCCAAAAAGCTTAACCTATTCACTAGAGGGTTTGATTTACTTATTCCGTCATTGTGTGTGTTAAATCTGTTGATTTCTAAGTTCCTAGTCATGTTTCATCACCTTCTATTCTTTCCCCCTCAACTCATATTTTAAAGTATTCATCAATATGCTCCATCCAGTTCTGATTCTCGATATACTTATAACTTTCATATCGGTCATTCTTCTTTTTCATCTACCACCGAAAGAATCTATTTACTTCAACTATACTCTTGGGTTTATAGTGTTTCTAGTTCTCCCGTGTCTTTATATTGCTATATGCATCGATATATATGGTTTATAATTTTTGTTTTGTCGTTGGGCTTTATATCTTCCCTTATATTTCAAAGTCTCTGTTTCTATCTTCTATAACCATTGTCATCCACAGTTAATGCTCTCTTTTATTTGCTGCAATTTATACCCCAATTTCTATTTCGGAGTTTTGTCCTTTCGTTTCTTCTTCTTGCGATTAAGCACTGCTTGTAATGGTCCAGAATTCACAGATATGAATTTCGGAATGAACATTGTTAATTTTCTAGGAAGAAAATTGTGATGGCACGATCTTGACTTGTCAAATTACTAGAATACCTTGTAAAAGGCCGAATCATCAAGAAATATTTTCTTGATATTTTAGAGGTTAAATAGAATACAAGAGTCGTATAACATGGCACATGATGATGTTATGATCTGTGAATCATCGCGTTCCATTTAGAAACTCAGCATGAATTACTGTAATATAATCACGTTGATCAAGTGTCATTATATTATACTAACTCATGCTTCAGTTTCCAACACTACTTCAAAAACATTCATATTTTAAACTCAAAGGTTTACAGAGTATAGGAACTAAACAGTTTCCTTTTTGATGTAATGCAGATAGCGCAAAGAGATAAATGATTCCAAATAAGAATAGTTATGGAAATATCTTCAGAAATATGGAGGATATTTATAATGAAAGATACGATGATATCTTAGAATTTCTAATATCAGAGGATGATGAAGAATATTGTCTGTAAGGGTTTAGTGTCAGGAGCAAGGTATTCGTTAATGACTTCAGTAGATACTGAATCATTTGGATTCTTTGAAGGTAGTTTCAGTCTTTGTGATTTATCCACAGCCTCCTTCATACTTTGCTCAATCCGTTTTCCAGTTCCAAAACTTCTCTATTTCTGAGCTTTGTTAATACACTTATCTTTATCATCAAACTTTTTACTGCTAAGGTCATTTACAGTTTTTGTTGCTTCATCAGCATTTCGAGAACTAGTTCGCGATTCAGAGTGTTTTTCAGAAACTTCACATTCGAAGTATGTAAGCCTTGTAAATAGACGTTATGTATAACTGTTGGCGTCAACATGCTGTGAGATTTCAAAATACTGATTGTTAATTCCCAATGATTCGTATGGCAATTCTCGTTACAAGAGGCAGATAAGTAAATGATGAGGTTTCGATAAATATAAAGATTCTTCAGAATGCCCAAGATCAGTGAAGTTGTTGGTAAGTTTATTGCTAATGTGGTGGAATATGAAAGGTTCTCCGGTAACAAAAGGGTAATCGCATATATCAAAATTATGATAAGGCTACTCCGAATGAAAAAATCGAAGTTGTCTTGCTGGAGCTGTGATATAATTTGCTACTTTGCAAAGGAATTGCAAGGTTATTTTGGCTAATAAATGCCAAAAGATCTGACACAGATATGTGTTGAATTATGACTTTGGTTTCGAGAGCTTTTTAAGTACATAACTGTGGGTAATATGTGGTTGGATCATCATCTCGATTGCTCATTATTTGAAGTGTCTTCAGAGATTTTCGAAGGGTTTGAACACAGATTGTAATCGTTTGTATACATTTGATGTTCTAACACACTTTTGAAGTCAAAGTATAGCTTTGAAAGATGTAGGAATCTAAAAGTGATGGTACCGGTTATATCTTGAATTGAATTCTGAGATTTTAAAATCAGAATATGTAATTGGGTTTGAATGAGTATGGTTGTTTTGATTTCTATGAAAGAATGTATATTATTGTGAAAGTAGGAAGTATAATTGATAATTTACTTAATCTGATTAGAAGAATGTAACATATTAATTGTGAATTTATATATCTCTCTGGTATTACCTACCCGTTAAAAAATTTTCACAATTAATATTTTGTACATAAGAATTTTATTACAGTCTTTATGAAAATATATATGTATATATTCTCCTCAGATGTAACATAGATTTTAATGAGTTAATACTAAATTAAACTCATTCGATTTACGGTTGGAACTAGAATTGAATAATTTCTTGAAGGCTTTAGAGGTTACATAAGTATTTCTTCAATAATATTGAAATTATGAATCAATACTTCGTTATTTGTTGAGATGTGATGTTGGTTTTCGTTAAATTCTTGTGAACTTTGCAAAGTACGAATGATGTTATCTGAAAAGTTTCGGTTACATCAATGATGAAGTGTAAAATCAAATATATACTTGATTTATTAGGAATTGGAACTTGTTGAATTGAGACAGAGATTGTAGTTAACGATGGTTAAGTTGTGGGCGAGGGACGTACATTATTGCATATTTGTAATATGAATTAACCGAGTAGTTAAGATTCACACACAATAGCTTAGCACGGAAAGATTTATTTTTTTATTTCAATATATATATATATATATAAAATATATATATAATTTCTTCAGAGGGAATGAGTTAATTCTTCATAACTTGTTGATATAATATACACGTTATTGATTCGTAATGATGTCCACAGTGATTCTTGAACTGACGGAGTTTGTGATGTTATAGGTGTTGTTGATTCTGATGTTGACTGTACTGACGATGCTGGTGACGTTGACGGTACTGTTGATGCTGTTGGTAAAACAATTTTAACTTGTTAATGACACACCATTTTTGTCAGGGTTTCTACTCTTCCTTCTATCATTTTGGTTCGCTTAACTGATTTATGGTTAGGACTAGATTAGATAATCTCTAAGACTTTAGAGATTATATAATCGCTGCGGAATGTTTCTCCAATGAAGTTATGAATTAATACTTCGTCAGTTATTGTTGTTGGTACTCCATGGTATCTATGGTGCGTATGACGTTGATGCTCGTGGGACAGATTGTGAAGTTGAGGTTTACAACGCGGTTGTGGTTGGAGGTGGTAATGGTACTTTTGGCGTTGATGATGGTGGTACTGGTTTTGCTGCTGGTGCTGCTGCTGGTGTTTGTAATCTCTGCACCATATTCTCCAAAGCCACAACCCGAGCGCGAAGTTCGTTGACTTCTTCTATTATTCCAGGATGATTGTCGGTCGGAACGAGCGGATAAATAAAATCTAGAATTTGATGTAGTATATAATCATGACGAGATACCCTGGAAATGAGTGAGAAAATGGTGTCTCGAACAGGTTCGCCGGTAAGTGCTTCAGGTTCTTCGCCAAGAGGGCAATGTGGTGGATGGAAAGGATCGCCTTCTTCTTGTTTCCAATGATTGAGGAGGCTACGAACCCATCCCCAGTTCATCCAGAATAGGTGATGACTGATTGGTTGATCCATTTCGGTCACACTGCTTTCGGAGCTTGAGTGAGATTCCATTTCGGAATCCGAGTGACTTGAACTGATGACAAATTCCATTTCGTACGATTGGATAAAGGATTTTCGATATAAAATGATTTTTCAGCTATCTGGTGGTATTCTATTTACATAGGATATCTATATATAGAGATCAAAAGATTTCATAGATTACGGAGGAATTTACGGGATATGTCAGGCAAATTTTAAGTAACAGATACGATAAGATATGATTTAGCAGATACGCTAAGATATGAATTTTGTCTATACACTACTCATGCAATTAATGTAGCAAGATGTGTCTAGACTAATAATGATAAGCAGGTAATTTCCTATGGATGATAAGCAGATGATTTTCGACTAGAAATGATAAGCAAAACTTTTGACATGCAGACACGGTCGAAGTCCAGACTCACTAATGCATCCTAACGACTTATCAGTTAGACACTAATGCAGAACTGGTTCGCTAAGACCACCGCTCTGATACCAACTGAAAGGACCCGTTCATATACATTATAAACGATTCACAATAGTTGATTACATTGCGAGGTATTTGACCTCTATATGATACATTTTACAAACATTGCATTCGTTTTTAAAAGACAATCTTTCTTTACATCAAAAATTGACAGGCATGCATACCATTTCATAATATCCACTATCCAACTATAAATTGATTTAATAATAATCTTTGATGAACTTAATGACTCGAATGCAACGTTCTTCGAAATATGCTATGAAAGACTCCAAGTAATATCTTTAAAATGAGCAAATGCACAGCGGAAGATTTCTTTAACACCTGAGAATAAACATGCTTTAAAGTGTCAACCAAAAGGTTGGCGAGTTCATTTAATTTATCATAATCATTTATTTCCATCATTTTAATAGACCATAAGAATTTCATTTCCAGTTCTCATAAATATACGTCCCATGCATAGAGACAAAAAATAATCATTCATATGGTGAACACCTGGTAACCGACATTAACTAGATACATATAAGAATATCCCCTATCATTTCGGGATCCTCCTTTGGACATGATATAATTTCGAAGTACTAAAGCATCCGGTACTTTGGATGGGGTTTGTTAGGCCCAATAGATCTATCTTTAGGATTCGCGTCAATTAGGGTGTCTGTTCCCTAATTCTTAGATTACCAGACTTTAATAAAAAGGGGCATATTCGATTTCGATAATTCAACCATAGAATGTAGTTTCAATTACTTGTGTCTATTTCGTCAAACATTTATAAAAGCGCATGTATTCTCAGTCCCAAAAATATAAAGGGTAAAAAGGTAAATGAAACTCACCATACTGTATTTCGTAGTAAAAATACATATAACGTCATTGAACAAGTGCAAGGTTGGCCTCGGATTCACGAACCTAAATTAATTATATATATTTATGTGTTGGTCAATATTTGTCTAACAAATTAGGTCAAGTCATAGTGTACCACAATCCTAATGCTCGAGACTAATATGCAAAAGTCAACAAAAGTAAATTTGACTCAAAATAATTTCCAAAAATCTATACATGATTAATATATAGTTTAAATATCGTCGTTTTATATTTTTAAATATTTTTAAAAGATTTATTAGAGTAAATAATATAATTTATTTATTAATAAATAAAATTTTATATTATATTTATATAATAAAATATACTTTTATATATATTAAGTAATAAAATTTATAGGGTTCATTTAATATTATAAAGATAATATGATAGGTATTATTAAAGTAAGTTATTACACGTAGTAAAATATGTTTGTATCAAATATTTATTTGATAAAATAATATCTATAATGATAGTAAGTAAAAGTTGTATTATTTTGTAATAATAATTATTATTATAAAAATATCAATATTTATAATTACTAAGATGACATTATGATAAAACGATAATTCTAATTATGATAACTTTAATATTTACGATAATTTTTAATATTATCTTTAAAATAATAATTCTATTTAAAATAATAATAATAATAATAATAATAATGATATTTTATAGTAACAATGACATTTCTATTAAAATGATAATTTTTGTTAAAATGATAGTTTTAATACTAACGATAATTTTAATAATAATAGTAATGATAAAAATAATAAGAACGATAATTTTATCTAAATCAATATCTTATAATATTTTAATTTCATCATGATACTCTTACCCATTATTTCCTAATCGTTTCGTTTAATAGCTTTTAATTGTCTTTTATATCATGTTCGTAATAATGATAATAATAGTAATCAAAATAATTAGGTGTTACAAATATTTGTTTTAATTACACTAATATTAATAATGATAGTTACTATAATATTATTAACGATAATACTAATAATTATCTTAATGATAATATAGTAATAATAATAATAACAATAACAATAACCATTTTTAAATAATGATATATATATATATTAATAATGATAATAATAATAATAATACCAATAATAATAATAATAATAATAATAATAATAATAATAATAATTGGATAATAATAATAATACTAATTATAACTTTAACGATAATAACGATAGTAATAAAAAAATAACAATTTTTAATGATAAATCCTTTTATTGATAAAGATAATAATAATAATAATAAGATAAAACTAGAACGACGATAATAATAATCATTTTTAATAATAATACAAAAATTCGATGGACTATAACTTCAAATCCGTTCATCGAAATCATTCGATATCTAAATGAAAAGTTCTTAATTTTTCGCTAGCTTTCCAACGACATGCATATCTTATACCTTATCTCAGTTGCATATATAACTAATTCAGGATTCAACATAACCTAACTAAAGGCAATATCAAAAGTACAAACATGCATAATCCTATATACTCGAGCACTAGTCAGGGATACACTATTAGTATGTAAAAGTTAAATTATGAGTACTCACGTATCAATATTGAGATTCAATATTGCAGGAAAGGTACGTAGACGCAACGGAGATGATAAACACTATATTGATCTCACGAGCATACCCATGAACCATACCCAATCACCTCCATAGCTATAACCCATAATTTCCTTAATCCAATCCCACTCGAAAAACAATTTCGAAATCACTAGGACAGCACTCTGACGTAATATTATATGTATACTAATAATATCTTGAAATAATACGGAGTAAATATATATATGTAAATCGATTGAGAGAGTTTAGAGAAAAATATTTTCAAGTTTCTTATGAAATAATGAAACCTATTGAATTCTATTTATAATAGATTTTTGAATTATTAAAATGAATTATTAAAGTATGAATTATTAAAGTGAATTATTAAAGTATGAATTATTAAAGTGAATTATTAAAGTATGAATTATTAAAGTGAATCATTAAAGTATGAATTATTAAAGTGAATTATTAAAGTATGAATTATTAAAGTGAATTATTAAATTTAAAGTAAAGTAAAAATAAAGTAAAGGTAAAGTTTAAGTATAGTAAAAGTATAAAACTATGTACATATAATACGCTTATAAATATATATAATATTAATTTAAATCGATATATATATTTAATAAAATAAAATATAAATATCGTTATCTTTATCATACTGGTTAAGTAATGAGTTGTCAAAAGTGGTTCTAGATATTTATAAAAGTTATATACTTTTTAATAATAAAGTTCTTTTTAAACTGAAAACGTTTTTGTACGTTTGAAACTAAATCAAATAAATATAATAATTTTGTTTTCCAAAACCAAATATATTTTTAAGAATCATTTTGTTTAAAGGTTAAAATAATGGAAATCGTTATATCATAAAATGTTTTAGAAAAGTAGAATCATATATATTCATAATTGGTTTCAAGTTTTTAAATTACAGTTTGTTGGTGATGTAGTGACCCGAACTTTTCCATGTTTATATATATTAATTGAGATTGATATTTACATGATTAAATGTTTCCAACATGTTAAGCAATCAAACTTGTTAAGACTTGATTAATTGAAATATGTTTCATATAGACAATTGACCACCCAAGTTGACCGGCGATTCACGAACGTTAAAACTTGTAAAAACGACATGACGATATATATATATGGATATACATATGGTTAACATGAGATTATGATAAGTAAGTATCTCCATAAGTATATTAACAATAAGTTATATACATATAAACAAGACTACTAACTTAAGGATTTCGAAACGAGACATATATGTAACGATTATCGTTGTAACGACATTTAAATGCATATATATCATATTAAGATATATTAATATATCATAATATCATGATAATATAATAATTTAACATCTCATTAGATATAATAAACAATGGGTTAACAACATTAATTGAGATCGTTAACTTAAAGGTTTCAAAACAACACTTACATGTAACGACTAACGATGACTTAACGACTCAGTTAAAATGTATATACATGTAGTGTATTTAGATGTATTAAAATACTTTTGGAAGACTTCAAGACATATATCAAAACACTCATACTTAACGAAAATGGTTACAGTTACTTTCCCATTCTTTTCTTTCATCAAGAATTCTAGTCGTATTCTTACCCGTATTATACACAGCTTCAAAACGTACTTACTGTAGGTATATACCAATAGGAACTAGCATGGGATTCCACTCTTGATTATGTCATGTATGACTAATCAATTTTAACTTCTACCATGAGCTAGTCAACTAACTAGAACTCCTTTTAACCCCACTCACCACTCACCAATTACCACTCATCATTCACTCCATTTCACTTCCAATTCTCTTTCTAATTCTCTCTCAACACACCCACACTATTATGAACGTATTTTTCCAGTAGTTAATCATCATCTTCATCAAAAATCACTTCAAGAATCAAGCTATAATCATCATAGGAAGAACACTTCAAGAACACTCCAAAAATCCCTTCAAGTTTACTAATTTACTTCCAAGCTTTCTAATCCATTCCAAGTAATCATCTAAGATCAAGAAACCTTTGTTATATACAGTAGGTTATCTTTCTTATTCAAGGTAATATTCATATTCAAACTTTGATTCAATTTCTATAACTATAAACTATCTTAATTCGAGTAAAAATCTTACTTGAACTTGTTTTTGTGTCATGATCCTACTTCAAGAACTTTCAAGCCATCCAAGATCCTTTGAAGCTAGATCATTTCTTGTCACTTCCAGTAGGTTTACCTACTAAACTTGAGGTAGTAATGATGTTCATAACATCATTCGATTCAGATATATAAAACTATCTTATTCGAAGGTTTAAACTCGTAATCACTAGAACATAGTTTAGTTAATTCTAAACTTGTTCGCAAACAAAAGTTAATCCTTCTAACTTGACTTTTAAAATTAACTAAACACATGTTCTATATCTATATTATATGCTAACTTAATGATTTAAAACCTGGAAACACGAAAAACACCGTAAAACCGGATTTACGCCGTCATAGTAACACCGCGGGCTGTTTTGGGTTAGTTAATTAAAAACTATGATAAACTTTGATTTAAAAGTTGTTATTATGAGAAAATTATTTTTATTATGAACATGAAACTATATCCAAAAATTATGGTTAAACTCAAAGTGGAAGTATGTTTTCTAAAATGGTCATCTAGACGTCGTTCTTTCGACTGAAATGACTACCTTTACAAAAACGACTTGTAACTTATTTTTCCGACTATAAACCTATACTTTTTCTGTTTAGATTCATAAAATAGAGTTCAATATGAAACCATAGCAATTTGATTCACTCAAAACGGATTTAAAATGAAGAAGTTATGGGTAAAACAAGATTGGATAATTTTTCTCATTTTAGCTACGTGAAAATTGGTAACAAATCTATTCCAACCATAACTTAATCAACTTGTATTGTATATTATGTAATCTTGAGATACCATAGACACGTATACAATGTTTCGACCTATCATGTCGACATATCTATATATATTTCGGAACAACCATAGACACTCTATATGTGAATGTTGGAGTTAGCTATACAGGGTTGAGGTTGATTCCAAAATATATATAGTTTGAGTTGTGATCAATACTGAGATACGTATACACTGGGTCGTGGATTGATTCAAGATAATATTTATCGATTTATTTCTGTACATCTAACTGTGGACAACTAGTTGTAGGTTACTAACGAGGACATCTGACTTAATAAACTTAAAACATCAAAATATATTAAAAGTGTTATAAATGTATTTTGAACATACTTTGATATATATGTATATATTGTTATAGGTTCGTGAATCAACCAGTGGCCAAGTCTTACTTCCCGACGAAGTAAAAATCTGTGAAAGTGAGTTATAGTCCCACTTTTAAAATCTAATATTTTTGGGATGAGAATACATGCAGGTGTTATAAATGATTTACAAAATAGACACAAGTACGTGAAACTACATTCTATGGTTGAATTATCGAAATCGAATATGCCCCTTTTTATTAAGTCTGGTAATCTAAGAATTAGGGAACAGACACCCTAATTGACGCGAATCCTAAAGATAGATCTATCGGGCCCAACAAGCCCCATCCAAAGTACCGGATGCTTTAGTACTTCGAAATTTATATCATGTCCGAAGGGTGTCCCGGAATGATGGGGATATTCTTATATATGCATCTTGTTAATGTCGGTTACCAGGTGTTCACCATATGAATGATTTTTATCTCTATGTATGGGATGTGTATTGAAATATGAAATCTTGTGGTCTATTATTATGATTTGATATATATAGGTTAAACCTATAACTCACCAACATTTTTGTTGACGTTTTAAGCATGTTTATTCTCAGGTGATTATTAAGAGCTTCCGCTGTCGCATACTTAAATAAGGACGAGATTTGGAGTCCATGCTTGTATGATATTGTGTAAAAACTGCATTCAAGAAACTTATTTTGTTGTAACATATTTTTATTGTAAACCATTATGTAATGGTCGTGTGTAAACAGGATATTTTAGATTATCATTATTTGATAATCTACGTAAAGCTTTTTAAACCTTTATTGATGAAATAAAGGTTATGGTTTATTTTAAAATGAATGCAGTCTTTGAAAAACGTCTCATATAGAGGTCAAAATCTCGCAACGAAATCAATTAATATGGAACGTTTTTAATCAATAAGAACGGGACATTTCAGTTGGTATCCGAGCGTTGGTCTTAGAGAACCAGAATTTTGCATTAGTGTGTCTTATCAAGTTTGTTAGGATGCATTAGTGAGTCTGGACTTCGACCGTGTTTACTTGAAAAATGATTGCTTAACAAATTTTGTTGGAAACTATATGTTTTTAACATGTGAATATTATGTGATATATTAATCTCTTAACGCGTTTGATATTATGTGATAGATGTCTACCTCTAGAACAAGTCCCATTGACTCACCTAATAATAATGAAGAGTCAAATGTAAATTGGAATGATTCGTGGACTGATTCACAAGTTCCCGAAGAGGAACCGGAAGAAGAGTCGGAACCGGAAGAAGAATCGGAACCGGAAGAAGAATCGGAACCGGATGAAGAAATAGAACCGGTGGGGGAAATAATAAAACGGTTAAGTAAAAGAAAATCCTCAACCAACCGACCAAGGTTAATTATGGTCAATGGTGTTTCCGCCAAGGAAGAAAAATATTGGGAGGATTACCAATTCTCCGATGAATCGGATTCCGACGAGAATTCCGATGATGTTATAGAAATTACCCCAACTGAATTTAAAATGGCAAAAGAAAATAATAAGGGAAAGGGCATAAAAATAGAGAAATCTAATTCCAACCCCGATGAACTTTATATGTATCGTCAACCCCCGAAGTCCTTAAGTTGTAATAATGACCCGGGAACCTCTAAACCACCAGGTTTTTCTAAACCAATGTGGATAACGACGGCTCATACTAGGGGAACATCATATATCCCTAGAAACTTGGCAAAACGAACCAAAACCGAAGAAGAAGAAACAAGCGAGTCGGAATAAGATAGTTGTATTCGTGTGGTGTAATATATGTAATATAGTGTGCTTATGCTTTATGATATATGTAAAAATTGCTTGTACTAATAAGTATTTTTTTTATGAATCTAACTCTTGTCTATTTTACAGTATAAAAACACAAAATGGATAGACAACCCAATATTTTAAGAGACCTACCCGGAGACATGATTGATGAAATCTTGTCTAGAGTCGGTCAGAATTCTTCGGCACAACTATTTAAGGTGAGATCAGTTTGTAAGACATTCGAAGAACGTTCCAAGAATGCCTTGGTTTATAAAAGGCTTTCGTTCGAAAGATGGGGGATATCACATTGGGAAATCCATAAGTTACGATGTGTTTACTTTGACGCATATATTGCGGGGAACCCAAATGCTATTTTACGCAATGGGTTAAGAAATTATTTTGACTCAATATATCCGAATATTGGACTTCGTGATTTAGAAAAAGCGGCTAACATGCAACATAAAGAAGCATGTTATGCTTATGGATTAGTAATGTTCGCTTCTCACTAAAGTGAGAACAAGAACATCGGCCTACAACTATTAAACAAAACATTCCCACAAGTGACGGAGTCATTAATTGGGGTAAGAAATGAGGTTTTTAGATTGTTACGGGACTGTTGGACATTACGTAACCCTCGTCCCTTTGACGACGTTACAACACAATGTCTTATCAACGGCCATAACGGTTATGTTCCACAAGACCAAGGATGGGAAGTAGTCCTAGTAAAACCAGAATGCATGACTTGTTTCTGGACGTATGAATTACTTGTCTTTACTGCCTTTGCTGAACGACTTTTGTACTAGCTAGAATTATCCTCACAACTATCTTGTATAAAAGTTATTGTGTGCTATATTTCATGCTTTATGTAAAATAAGCGGTATTGTAAGTTTGTAAAATATTGTATAAAAGTTTGAACGCGAAATATTATTATAATCAGTTTTTCATATAGAATTGTAGTAGTTGAATTGTATATTAGCTACTAAGTATGAACTTAACGGGTAGGTGCTACCCGAATTTAAATTTATAAAACGCTAATATGAAGAAAAAGCTTTTATAAATGAGTTCATATTATGCTACGAAATACTATTAACTACTCTTAATATTCTGTATGATTAACTTGTTCCATTTGACTATTTTGAAGGAAATGGCACCGACTACTCGACACACTGTAAATATGATTGAAGAGGAATTCCGTACTTTTCTAGCTTCAAACATAGCCGCAGTACAGGCTGCGCTACATACCAACAATAACCTTGGATCTAGTAGTACAGGAAATCGTGTAGGATGCACCTACAAAGAATTCACTGCCTGCAAACCTTTAGAATTTGATGGAACCGAAGGACCGATCGGATTGAAACGGTGGACCGAGAAGGTCGAATCGGTGTTTGCCATAAGTAAGTGTACTGAAGAGGACAAAGTAAAGTACGCTACGCATACCTTCACAGGTTCTGCGTTAACATGGTGGAATACCTATCTAGAGCAATTGGGACAAGACGATGCGTACGCACTACCGTGGTCAGCATTCAAGCACTTGATGAACGAGAAGTACCGTCCCAGAACCGAGGTCAATAAGCTCAAGACAGAACTTAGAGGGTTACGAACCCAAGGATTTGATATTACCACGTACGAAAGACGATTCACAGAATTGTGCCTATTGTGTCCGGGAGCATTCGAAGATGAGGAAGAGAAGATCGACGCATTTGTGAAAGGATTATCGGAAAGAATCCAAGAAGATATAAGTTCACACGAGCCCGCCTCCATACAACAGGCATGTAGAATGGCTCACAAACTAGTGAACCAGATTGAAGAAAGAATTAAAGAACAGACTGTTGAAGAGGCCAATGTGAAGCAAGTCAAAAGAAAGTGGGAGGAAAACGGTGATAAGAATCACCAATATAACAACAACAGCAATTACAACAATTATCCCAACAATCGCAACATCAATCGCAACTACAACAAACGGCCCAACAACAACAACAACAACAACAACAACAACAACAGCAACTACAACAATCATCCCAACAACAATAATAACCGCAACAACAACAACAATCAGAAGCAGCTATGCCAAAGGTGTGACAAGTATCACTCGGGGTTCTGCACCAAGTTTTGCAACAAGTATAAAAGAAATGGTCATAGCGCGGCGAAGTGTGAGGTCTACGGACCAGGGGTTAATAAAACGAAAGGAACAAATGGTGTCGGAACGAGTAATGGTGGAGCAAGTAGTGTCGGAGCAAGTTATGTCAATGTAGTTTGTTATAAATGTGGAAAACTGGGCCACATTATTAGAAATTGCCCGAACCAGGAGAACATGAATGGACAAGGCCGCGGAAGAGTTTTCAATATTAATGCGGCAGAGGCACAGGAAGACCCGGAGCTTGTTACGGGTACGTTTCTTATTGACAATAAATCTGCTTACGTTTTATTTGATTCGGGTGCGGATAGAAGCTATATGAGTAGAGATTTTTGTGCTAAATTAAGTTGTCCATTGACGCCTTTCGATAGTAAATTTTTTCTCGAATTAGCAAATGGTAAATTAATTTGAGCAGATAATATATGTCGGAATCGAGAAATTAAACTGGTTAGCGAAACATTTAAGATTGACTTGATACCAGTAGAGTTAGGGAGTTTTGATGTGATAATCGGTATGGACTGGTTGAAAGAAGTGAAAGCAGAGATCGTTTGTTACAAAAATGCAATTCGCATTATACGAGAAAAAGGAAAACCCTTAATGGTGTACGGAGAAAAGGGCAACACGAAGCTACATCTTATTAGTAATTTGAAGGCACAAAAACTAATAAGAAAAGGTTGCTATGCTGTTCTAGCACACGTCGAGAAAGTACAAACTGAAGAAAAGAGCATCAATGATGTTCCCATCGCAAAAGAATTTCCCGATGTATTTCCGAAAGAATTACCGGGATTACCCCCACATCGATCCGTTGAATTTCAAATAGATCTTGTACCAGGAGCTGCACCAATAGCTCGTGCTCCTTACAGACTCGCACCCAGCGAGATGAAAGAACTGCAAAGCCAATTACAAGAACTTTTAGAGCGTGGTTTCATTCGACCAAGCACATCACCGTGGGGAGCTCCTGTTTTGTTTGTCAAGAAGAAAGATGGTACATTCAGGTTGTGTATCGACTACCGAGAGTTGAACAAACTTACCATCAAGAACCACTACCCACTACCGAGAATCGACGATTTATTTGATCAACTACAAGGCTCGTCTGTTTATTCAAAGATTGACTTACGTTCCGGGTATCATCAAATGCGGGTGAAAGAAGATGATATTCTAAAGACTGCTTTTAGAACACGTTACGGTCATTACGAGTTTATGGTCATGCCGTTTGGTTTAACTAATGCACCAGCTGTGTTCATGGACCTTATGAACCGAGTGTGTGGACCATACCTTGACAAGTTTGTCATTGTTTTCATTGATGACATACTTATTTACTCAAAGAATGACCAAGAACACGGTGAACATTTGAGAAAGGTGTTAGAAGTATTGAGGAAGGAAGAATTGTACGCTAAGTTTTCAAAGTGTGCATTTTGGTTGGAAGAAGTTCAATTCCTCGGTCACATAGTGAATAAAGAAGGTATTAAGGTGGATCCGGCAAAGATAGAAACTGTTGAAAAGTGGGAAACCCCGAAAACTCCGAAACACATACGCCAGTTTTTAGGACTAGCTGGTTACTACAGAAGCTTCATCCAAGACTTTTCCAGAATAGCAAAACCCTTGACTGCATTAACGCATAAAGGGAAGAAATTTGAATGGAATGATGAACAAGAGAAAGCGTTTCAGTTATTGAAGAAAAAGCTAACTACGGCACCTATATTGTCATTGCCTGAAGGGAATGATGATTTTGTGATTTATTGTGACGCATCAAAGCAAGGTCTCAGTTGTGTATTAATGCAACGAACGAAGGTGATTGCTTATGCGTCTAGACAATTGAAGATTCACGAACAAAATTATACGACGCATGATTTGGAATTAGGCGCGGTTGTTTTTGCATTAAAGACTTGGAGGCACTACTTATATGGGGTCAAAAGTATTATATATACCTACCACAAAAGTCTTCAACACATATTTAATCAGAAACAACTGAATATGAGGCAGCATAGGTGGATTGAATTATTGAATGATTACGACTTTGAGATTCGTTACCACCCGGGGAAGGCAAATGTGGTAGCCGATGCCTTGAGCAGGAAGGACAGAGAACCCATTCGAGTAAAATCTATGAATATAATGATTCATAATAACCTTACTACTCAAATAAAGGAGGCGCAACAAGGAGTTTTAAAAGAGGGAAATTTAAAGGAAGAAATACCCAAAGGATCGGAGAAACATCTTAATATTCGGGAAGACGGAACCCGGTATAGGGCTGAAAGGATTTGGGTACCAAAATTTGTAGATATGAGAGAAATGGTACTTAGAGAAGCTCATAAAACCAGATACTCAATACATCCTGGAACGGGGAAGATGTACAAGGATCTCAAGAAACATTTTTGGTAGCCGGATATGAAAGCCGATGTTGCTAAATACGTAGGAGAATGTTTGACGTGTTCTAAGGTCAAAGCTGAGCATCAGAAACCATCAGGTCTACTTCAACAACCCGAAATCCCAGAATGGAAATGGGAAAACATTATTATGGATTTCATCACTAAATTGCCAAGGACTGCAAGTGGTTTTGATACTATTTGGGTAATAGTTGATCGTCTCACCAAATCAGCACACTTCCTGCCAATAAGAGAAGATGACAAGATGGAGAAGTTAGCACGACTGTATTTGAAGGAAGTCGTCTCCAGACATGGAATACCAATCTCTATTATCTCTGATAGGGATGGCAGATTTATTTCAAGATTCTGGCAGACATTACAGCAAGCATTAGGAACTCGTCTAGACATGAGTACTGCCTATCATCCACAAACTGATGGGCAGAGCGAAAGGACGATACAAACACTTGAAGACATGCTACGAGCATGTGTTATTGATTTCGGAAACAGTTGGGATCGACATCTACCATTAGCAGAATTTTCCTACAACAACAGCTACCATTCAAGCATTGAGATGGCGCCGTTTGAAGCACTTTATGGTAGAAAGTGCAGGTCTCCGATTTGTTGGAGTGAAGTGGGGGATAGACAGATTACGGGTCCGGAGATTATACAAGAAACTACCGAGAAGATCATCCAAATTCAACAACGGTTAAAAACCGCCCAAAGTCGACAAAAGAGCTACGCTGACATTAAAAGAAAAGATATAGAATTTGAAATTGGAGAGATGGTCATGCTTAAAGTTGCACCTTGGAAAGGCGTTGTTCGATTTGGTAAACGAGGGAAATTAAATCCAAGGTATATTGGACCATTCAAGATTATTGATCGTGTCGGACCAGTAGCTTACCGACTTGAGTTACCTCAGCAACTCGCGACTGTACATAACACTTTCCACGTCTCGAATTTGAAGAAATGTTTTGCTAAAGAAGATCTCACTATTCCGTTAGATGAAATCCAAATCAACGAAAAACTTCAATTCATCGAAGAACCCGTCGAAATAATGGATCGTGAGGTTAAAAGACTTAAGCAAAACAAGATACCAATTGTTAAGGTTCGATGGAATGCTCGTAGAGGACCCGAGTTCACCTGGGAGTGTGAAGATTAGATGAAGAAGAAATACCCGCATCTATTTCCAGAAGATTCGTCAACACCTTCAACAGCTTAAAATTTCGGGACGAAATTTATTTAACGGGTAGGTACTGTAGTGACCCGAACTTTTCCATGTTTATATATATTAATTGAGATTGATATTTACATGATTAAATATTTCCAACATGTTAAGCAATCAAACTTGTTAAGACTTGATTAATTGAAATATGTTTCGTATAGACAATTGACCACCCAAGTTGACCGGCGATTCACGAACGTTAAAACTTGTAAAAACGACATGACGATATATATATATGGATATACATATGGTTAACATGAGATTATGATAAGTAAGTATCTCCATAAGTATATTAACAATAAGTTATATACATATAAACAAGACTACTAACTTAAGGATTTCGAAACGAGACATATATGTAACGATTATCGTTGTAACGACATTTAAATGCATATATATCATATTAAGATATATTAATATATCATAATATCATGATAATATAATAATTTAACATCTCATTAGATATAATAAACAATGGGTTAACAACATTAATTGAGATCGTTAACTTAAAGGTTTCAAAACAACACTTACATGTAACGACTAACGATGACTTAACGACTCAGTTAAAATGTATATACATGTAGTGTATTTAGATGTATTAAAATACTTTTGGAAGACTTCAAGACATATATCAAAACACTCATACTTAACGAAAATGGTTACAGTTACTTTCCCATTCTTTTCTTTCATCAAGAATTCTAGTCGTATTCTTACCCGTATTATACACAGCTTCAAAACGTACTTACTGTAGGTATATACCAATAGGAACTAGCATGGGATTCCACTCTTGATTATGTCATGTATGACTAATCAATTTTAACTTCTACCATGAGCTAGTCAACTAACTAGAACTCCTTTTAACCCCACTCACCACTCACCAATTACCACTCATCATTCACTCCATTTCACTTCCAATTCTCTTTCTAATTCTCTCTCAACACACCCACACTATTATGAACGTATTTTTCCAGTAGTTAATCATCATCTTCATCAAAAATCACTTCAAGAATCAAGCTATAATCATCATAGGAAGAACACTTCAAGAACACTCCAAAAATCCCTTCAAGTTTACTAATTTACTTCCAAGCTTTCTAATCCATTCCAAGTAATCATCTAAGATCAAGAAACCTTTGTTATATACAGTAGGTTATCTTTCTTATTCAAGGTAATATTCATATTCAAACTTTGATTCAATTTCTATAACTATAAACTATCTTAATTCGAGTAAAAATCTTACTTGAACTTGTTTTTGTGTCATGATCCTACTTCAAGAACTTTCAAGCCATCCAAGATCCTTTGAAGCTAGATCATTTCTTGTCACTTCCAGTAGGTTTACCTACTAAACTTGAGGTAGTAATGATGTTCATAACATCATTCGATTCAGATATATAAAACTATCTTATTCGAAGGTTTAAACTCGTAATCACTAGAACATAGTTTAGTTAATTCTAAACTTGTTCGCAAACAAAAGTTAATCCTTCTAACTTGACTTTTAAAATTAACTAAACACATATTCTATATCTATATGATATGCTAACTTAATGATTTAAAACCTGGAAACACGAAAAACACCGTAAAACCGGATTTACGCCGTCATAGTAACACCGCGGGCTGTTTTGGGTTAGTTAATTAAAAACTATGATAAACTTTGATTTAAAAGTTGTTATTATGAGAAAATTATTTTTATTATGAACATGAAACTATATCCAAAAATTATGGTTAAACTCAAAGTGGAAGTATGTTTTCTAAAATGGTCATCTAGACGTCGTTCTTTCGACTGAAATGACTACCTTTACAAAAACGACTTGTAACTTATTTTTCCGACTATAAACCTATACTTTTTCTGTTTAGATTCATAAAATAGAGTTCAATATGAAACCATAGCAATTTGATTCACTCAAAACGGATTTAAAATGAAGAAGTTATGGGTAAAACAAGATTGGATAATTTTTCTCATTTTAGCTACGTGAAAATTGGTAACAAATCTATTCCAACCATAACTTAATCAACTTGTATTGTATATTATGTAATCTTGAGATATCATAGACACGTATACAATGTTTCGACCTATCATGTCGACACATCTATATATATTTCGGAACAACCATAGACACTCTATATGTGAATGTTGGAGTTAGCTATACAGGGTTGAGGTTGATTCCAAAATATATATAGTTTGAGTTGTGATCAATACTGAGATACGTATACACTGGGTCGTGGATTGATTCAAGATAATATTTATCGATTTATTTCTGTACATCTAACTGTGGACAACTAGTTGTAGGTTACTAACGAGGACAGCTGACTTAATAAACTTAAAACATCAAAATATATTAAAAGTGTTATAAATGTATTTTGAACATACTTTGATATATATGTATATATTGTTATAGGTTCGTGAATCAACCAGTGGCCAAGTCTTACTTCCCGACGAAGTAAAAATCTGTGAAAGTGAGTTATAGTCCCACTTTTAAAATCTAATATTTTTGGGATGAGAATACATGCAGGTGTTATAAATGATTTACAAAATAGACACAAGTACGTGAAACTACATTCTATGGTTGAATTATCGAAATTGAATATGCCCCTTTTTATTAAGTCTGGTAATCTAAGAATTAGGGAACAGACACCCTAATTGACGCGAATCCTAAAGATAGATCTATCGGGCCCAACAAGCCCCATCCAAAGTACCGGATGCTTTAGTACTTCGAAATTTATATCATGTCCGAAGGGTGTCCCGGAATGATGGGGATATTCTTATATATGCATCTTGTTAATGTCGGTTACCAGGTGTTCACCATATGAATGATTTTTATCTCTATGTATGGGATGTGTATTGAAATATGAAATCTTGTGGTCTATTATTATGATTTGATATATATAGGTTAAACCTATAACTCACCAACATTTTTGTTGACGTTTTAAGCATGTTTATTCTCAGGTGATTATTAAGAGCTTCCGCTGTCGCATACTTAAATAAGGACGAGATTTGGAGTCCATGCTTGTATGATATTGTGTAAAAACTGCATTCAAGAAACTTATTTTGTTGTAACATATTTGTATTGTAAACCATTATGTAATGGTCGTGTGTAAACAGGATATTTTAGATTATCATTATTTGATAATCTACGTAAAGCTTTTTAAACCTTTATTGATGAAATAAAGGTTATGGTTTGTTTTAAAATGAATGCAGTCTTTGAAAAACGTCTCATATAGAGGTCAAAACCTCGCAACGAAATCAATTAATATGGAACGTTTTTAATGAATAAGAACGGGACATTTCAGGTGAATCATGGGATAAAGTTCAAAGGTTAAATAAACGTATGAAATCATCTTAATGAAAAATGTCGAGTTACATAACTTGTCGATATCTAACATCTAAGTTATTTACACTTCACGTTCGTACTTATAAATCACTTTACCATTTTCCGAATGTTGTCAAAAAGAATAGATTTCTCAAATCACAGTGGACCTCATAACATAGACCCGTAATCATATCATAATGTATCTGATAAATCAATCATTTGATATTATCTTCTAATTCCATCGATAAACATATTGAAACAAATACGTTCATGTAAAGTATTATACGTTTAATACTTTATTAATATTCTCAAGTTATAATATATATATATACATATATATGCATATTTATTTATATATAACGGTTCGTGAATCGTCAGAATTTGGTCGAGGTTATAATGAATATATGAACACAATTTAAAATTCTTGAGATTTAACTTAACAAACTTTGCTTATCGTGTCGGAATAATATAAAGATAAAGTTTAAATTTGGTTGGAAGTTTCCGGGTTGTCACAATATGTATCAATTTTATTCTATATAATACCAAGTCTTGGTATTGAAAATAGATATGTAACTTGAGATACAAAAACACACATACAAAATGCTATTTCTCTTTCTCATTTTCAAGTAACCAAAATACTTTATAATTGGGTTCGGGTTTTGGTGGAAATAAGGAAAAGAAAAGATCCGTTAAGTAGAAGGTATAGATCGAAGCAAGGTTGGAACTTTGGGTGTCTACCGTTTAGAGGAACTCTTCTTTGGGTTTTCAAATTCGATCTTCAAAAGGGCTACAAAGGTTGTATTCTAATCTTCTCTTGTTCAGTTTCGTTAATTTGTTTTGTTTACTAAAGTTTTGTACAATGATCCGTGGAAGAGTATGATTTTGTAAAGTTTTAAAAATGCTTCCGCTCGCTTTGAATTTGTATCATACTCCAACAGAGCCGTAATGTTGTAGGCTATTACGGCAGTTGAGCTAGTACACGATCGATATTTTGATGTGATAAAATAATAACAGCTATGAATATGATATTTATGGTCATAAATGGTAATTTACGAGCTTAAAATGTTTTGACGATAGTTTGATTAGGAAAATAAACGAAAATGATAATTACGAAGGATTATGGTTATGGTGATAACAAGAATAAGATGATGATAGTTTATGATTTAAGAAAATTGGTGAAAATGATTATGATTAGTAATGATGGTCGCATGAATTGGTGATGATGGTTATAGCGTTAGAATGATAATGATAAACGAACATTATGATGAGCATGATAGAGGTAACGTGATCGTGATGATTTTGGTAATGTTAACTGAGGGTAACGAATAGATTAATAAAGATGATGATACGGTGGGGACGTCAGGATAATGATATTAAAATGACAATGATGATGTAGAAGAAGAATCCATTCGTATTAAAGAAGAAAAGATAACCGAAGCAAGGTTAAGTAAATTTAAATAAGAAGTTATAACAGAAAAGTAGCAAGCATAGCATTGGTTTAAGGTGTTGTTGGAGTAATGAGAGGTCGCGGGTTCGAGCCTAGACTGTGACATTATTTTTTTTAAGCTATTTCTGAAAGGTAGTATACTTATTATTCCTATTATTTTTATTATTATTATTATTATTATTATTGTTATTATTATTATTATTAAAATAAGTATTATTATTACTAATATCAACATTATTATTATTATCTTTATCAATTTTTTCCAATAAATATCATTATTATTATTATTATTACAACTATATTATTAATATTATTATTTTTACTACTAACATCATTCTTATTATTATTAACATTACTAACTATAACTTTAGTTTTGAATGTATTTTGTATATAAAATATAACTATATTTTAAGATCTTAAACTAAAAAGATAAATATTATAAGTTAGATACAAACATTAAATATATAGAAGTATATATAATAAGTATACTACTTTTATTAATAAAATACTTTTTGTTCATTTACGTTTTAATATAACTCGAATTCATTAAAAATACTATCATATTAAAAATTATGAGTATTTAAAAATATTAATACTAGGTATTTATTCAAAATATATTAATAAAGTATATAATATAATAATTTAATAAAATATATAAAATAAAAATATTTAAGTAATTATTAATATTAAATTTAATATCACAAGTATATTACTAAAATCAAAATATATATTTGAATATTATTATATGTGTTAATATACATACTTGGTATAGGTTCGTGAATCCGAGGCCAACCCTACATTGTTCAATGTCGTCATATGTATTTTTACTACAAAATACAGTATGGTGAGTTCATTTGCTCCCTTTTACTCATTACATTTTTGGGCTGAGAATACATGCACTGTTTTAATAACTGTTTTACAATATTTATATGCTTGAGTTTCATTTGATTCCCTTTTACTCTTTACATTTTTAGGACTGAGAATACATGCACTACTTTTACAACTGCTTTATTAAATGCTTTTGAAATACATTTTGAAATGCGAATACATGAAATGCTTTTATAAATGTTTGACGAGATAGACACAAGCAAAACATTCCTCGAATGAATTATGTGGACGTGATAATTGCCACCATTGAATTATGTGGACGTGATAATTACCACAATTGATATGAATATTTTTTTCCTGATTATTATTGCTTGGTAACCTAAGAATTAGGGAACATCACTAATTTTGAGAATTAGTGCACGCCTAATTGACGCGAATCCAAAAGGTAGCTACCGGGTTTAACACCCCTACCCAGAATGTTCACTAGATGGAAGGGCTAGTGGGCGTGGTGTTTAGTACTTCGAAGTTCATATGATTATTATACAGACGAGATGTTCTGTTTTGGGGATATTATTTATGCGCATTATATGTTAAGGTCGGTTACCAAGCCAAGCAATGAAAGTAAAGTGAATGTTATGTATCGAGAGAATGATTTTATACACAGGTTATGTGTATGTTATTTTTGTGCACGAGATATGTGTACGGTTACTAAGATTTATGAAAGATGATTTCATACACGAGAAACGTGTACTGTATTTAAAAGATATCGCATGTACATTACAGGTGGGTATAGGATTCGGGCCCATTTGTACCATGCAGGATTTAATCTTGTGGTCTATCAAAATGATGAATTTTACTGTTTTATAATAAACTTATGAACTCACCAACCTTTTGGTTGACACTTTAGAGCATGTTTATTCTCAGGTATGAAAGAAACCTTTTGCTGTACATTTGCTCAATTTAAAGATACTACTTGGAGTCATTCATGGCATATAGAGGTCCGTTCATCGCAATGGTACCAGATGTTATTGTATTCGTTCAAGAGAATTTGGACTGGGTATGACACCAAGATTTGAAGGCGTTTTATTGGTGGCCAAATTTGAAAGCTGACATTGCTACCTATGTCGGAAAGTGCTTGACTTGCGCTAAAGTCAAGGCTGAACATCAGAAGCCATCAGGATTATTAACTCAACCAGAGATTCCCCAGTGGAAGTGGGAAGGAATTTCCATGGACTTCATTACGAAACTGCCGAGAACGGTGGTAGGTCACGATACTATTTGGGTTATCGTGGATCGTCTCACTAAGTCCGCACACTTCTTACCGATAAGGAAAACTAATAAAATGGAGAAGTTGGCTCAGATCTAGATTAAGGAAGTCGTCTCTAGGCATGGAGTGCCTATATCTATTATATCCGACCGCGACAGCAGATTTACTTCCAGGTTTTGATAATCATTGCAGAAAGCAATGGGGACCCGTTTAGATATGAGTACAGCATATCACCCCCAGACGGATGGCCAGAGCGAACGAACTATTCAGACTTTTGAGGACATGCTGAGAGCGTGTGTCATTGATTTCGGAAACGGATGGGATAAGTATTTACCACTAGCTGAGTTCTCATACAATAACAGCTACCATGCGAGTATTAAAGCTGCACCTTTTGAAGCATTGTACAGAAGGAAGTGTAGATCTCCCATTTATTGGAGCGAGTTGGGAGATAGTCAGTTGACAGGTCCTGAGATTATTCAGGAGACAACTGAGAAAGTTCTACAGATTCAGGAACGACTAAGGATGGCTCGAAGTCGTCAAAAGAGTTACGTCGATGTTAGGCGGAAGGACATAGAGTTCCAAGTTGGTGACAAGGTTATGCTTAAGTTATCACCTTGGAAGGGTGTTGTACGATTTGGGAAACGAGGTAAACTGAGTCCTAGATATGTTGGACCGTTTGAGATAACTGAAAGAGTTGGACCAGTAGCTTACAGATTGGAACTGCCACAAACACTCAGCGGTATTCATGACGTTTTCCATGTATCCAATCTAAAGAAGTGCCTAGCCGTTGATAACTTGATTATTACTTTAGAGGAACTACGTATCGACGACAAACTTCATTTTATTGAGGAACCTGTTGAAATCTTGGGCCGTGAGGTCAAACAGTTGAAGCAAAGCAGAATTCCTATCGTTAAAGTTCGGTGGAATGCAAGAAGAGGACCAGAGTTCATGTGGGAGCGTGAAGACCAGATGAGGCTAAAATATCCGCAACTGTTTCCTGAGGAAACTACTTCAGCAGACGATCACTAAAATTTCGGGACGAAATTTTCAATAACAGGTGGGAAATGTAACAACCCTGATTTTTCCGTTACTTCCGTTAACCTTCCGTTAGTTTATTTAACGGCGATTATTTAACTTTTATACGTTTACGTGTATTAAATGCGTACTTGATCTTTGGAGGGTTTCAATAATTAATATGGGTTGATATTAATTCAAATAAATATTTCGGATAATGAAATACGATAAAAACGATACGATTTTTATAATAGCTTTTTGAGAAACGAAACGCTCGCGTTTATTTTAATAATTAATTTTATTAATTATTAACTTTTTAAAATATTTAATTTATTGGGTTTTAATAAATTAAACAATTGATTGCGTTTAACGATCGGGTTAGCGTTCTGGGCCTTCGGTACGACTAAACGACACTTAAAACGGACCACGATTACACGGGATTGCAAAACGAGAGCCCGGGAACCCCATGAGGGCCCCATTCTGCCGAAACCCCCTCTCGACCCCCTTCTATTTTAATTTTTGTAACTTTAGGGACTTATGTGTTAATTGTTGATTTAGGGCTTGGTATAAATTAGAAAGTTAAACCTAAATTAGATAAAACCCTCACCAAAAAAAGCTGCACCAGTCGATCCTCTCCCTCCCTCTATGACCGTCAACCTCCATCACCACTACCACCATCAATTTTTGATTTTTAGAACAAGTCTTGAACACGAAAGTTGCAATTCTCGATCTCCTCTACGCGTTGGTGTATTTAATTTAGCGATCTAAGGTATAATTGCATGAACCCTAATTCTTAAAATCTGATTTTCATGTGAGTTTCATAGTTATGTTGTCAATTGCTCAAGTCTATACGCGTACGTGATAATTGTTATCGTTATTTTGATTGTTTGATGCGCTAGGGTTTAAAAATGAATTTGTATTTGCTTGATCAGAAAAATTAAGTTTTTCAGATGTTAATTATTATGTTATAATCAGATTCCTTGCGAAAAACTATTGAGTTTAGGCTTTGGATTCGCTTGATTTCGTTTCCGTATGATTAAGTTATGTCGATTTGAATTATCGTTGTGTTTTTGTTGCTTGATCAGAAATCCGGTATTGATAGACAACTAATTGGCATGTGAGACTTATACCACTGGAAAGATAATTTAAAAACACTCAAGTTAGACTAGGATATCATGTCGTTTGCTTATGTATAGCCCGAGATATGCTCGAATTAGTGTAAAAGTAGTTTTATACAGCACTTGCATGTAAATAACCTTGTATAATAAAATTTGTTAACTTCTGTGATTAAAGCTTTGCATATTTGAAAAGTAGACAAAAATTATTTCATCTTTCATGTGGATATAATAGGCTAATTGTATCTAGATCTTTGGATAATCGCGTGCGAATGTGACTAACTAAATGAGAATCGAATCTGTAAATTGCACACGGTTTTGTACTCTGTGGATTATGTGAATTGTATGAGAATGTATGCTTCTGGAAAATGAAACTTAACATGATATGTGACTTATTGTTAGTTTATATCAATCTCTGAAACCTTGTTCATTGGGCACAATAGAGCCATACTTTATGTGAATTCTGATTTGACCTGAAAACTGAATGTTCAAATTGCACGAATAAACTGTACAAATTGGCCAAACAAAAGTTTCTAGATTTTTTATATGTGTTACTTTGATTTGTCCTTGAACTATGGCCACCGGTCTTGTATCAATTTCATGTTCCTAACTCCGGTTATAGCCAAAATGAAATCAGTGCGCAGTGAGAAACTGACTTGGCAAACCCCAAATGTATCCCTTCTGATTCCTGACTTTTAATTGTTGTATGAGTCCCTGTCCAGACTTTTTGGAATTGATTTTAAGTATATTTATGATCTGAATTTTTCCATATTTACTTGAATTTTGTACTATGAGATAATGTGCTAAGTATGCTACGTGTTCATAAACTTTGTGCATAACGATAAACTGAAATTGTGAAAATGATCATTCATGACCTAAAACGTATTGTTTGACTTAGGTTTGACATGTTGACCAATATTTGACATGAACCTACTGATGTTGACTTTAGTTAACCACATTGACCGAGTTTGACTTTCGGTTTGACTTCGGTTGACTTTGTTTGACTTGCATGATATAGTTGACTTTTACTTTGAAACGCGTCGAGTCGAGCAATAAGTCAACGTACACTATGAAACCACACTTATATAAGATACATATATTGACCAACCTACATACGTATACTTAGGTTGCATTACTCGGCTATAAACCGTACAAGTTATTTGTTCACTTTTCAATCCGAGCTTATTCAAAGGTGAGTCTACAGTCCCGCTTTTTACATGTTTTCAGGGATGAGAATACACGCTGTTATATTTACATTTTCAAATACTTTGTATTGACATGAGTACTACACATATGCATAATGAGTTTGTTCAAAAAGCCTCTAGCTTGAATACTTTTAATACCATCGGTGTAAGCACAATTTAGATGGACGGATCCGTTAGGTTGACAACCTCACCCGCTATAAAAACTGTGGTGCATTTACTTTGAACATTAAATACATTTGAACAAGTGTATAACATTTTACGAGGTAAGGTGGGTATAGTGGCTTCTATACTCGGGTCATTGCTAGCATTCAGGTGCCCGGTTTATGCAAACGATAGAATCTCGTGGTCAAGGAAACTAAACTATTTTTCTGATAACTGTTTTTCAGATACTGTTACATTACTTTAAACCTGTAGATTCACCAACATTATTTGTTGATCTGTTTTTGCGTGTTGTTATTCTCAGATCCTTAAGAGGTATGCTTCCGCTGTGTTTGCTGCATGTCTAGCCGTGGAGTCAGCATTTAATTTAATGAACATTATTTACTTTCGCATTTAAAACTTTTATACTGTTTAAATACGGTTGGCTTGTAGTTACGATCACAACAGTGTTTCTATTTTGGGATTATTGACTTATGTTTTTGAAAGTTAATATTTAAATAAAATTAAATGCGATTGCTTTAAACGTCTCATATAGAGGGCGTAACTGTTAACTATGGGACCTGAATTAACACGCTGTCAGATGGTAATTTGGCGGGGTGTTATATATTGATTATGCTAGTTGCAGTTTTGGAGATTATTAGCTTCGTACTTGAGATGGTATGCTAATTGTATTGCTAGCATGTATGCGGTATGTGTGTAGGTGATTGAAAGTAGGTATATTATATATGTATGTGTATAATTATTGTATTCACTAAGCTTTAGCTTACCCTCTCGTTGTTTACCTATTTATAGGCTCCGGCGTGGACAAGGGTAAGGGCGTTCGTTTGGATTAGAGATCCCGCTTTGTTTTGATAGGGAACGCTTTTTGGATGTGTTAGCTTTTGAAGTTTGACCGAGATTTGGGTAGTTTAACCACCAAACATCATGCTATAGTGTCGTTTGGAATTTAAACTAGTGTGGTCGAAACTTACATTTTGTATGAAACTCGTATTTCGGCCATATGTGGGACCGGTTCGTAAAACTTGTTTTATTATTGAAACGTGTTAGTTTTACATATTAGAACATGTTGTGAAAAGCATTTCGTCTAAATATGTCGGGAAGTGGGAGATCTTTATTTGAAAATTGACAAAACCAGACAGAAGCTGAATTGGCCTGTGCGCGCCGCGCACCCTAAGGTGATGCGCGCTGCACACCCTAAGGTGATGCGCGCTGCTCACCCTAAGGTGATGTGCGCTGCGCACTACACTGTATTAAAAAAAATTATTTCGCGTGTTCGATTGTATAACGGGTTGGGTTGTTACAAGTGGTATCAGAGCATGGTCTAAGGGATTTAGGCGACTTGAGATAAGTGCCTAGACTTAGATTTTATTGTGTATGCGCTTTATGCGGGATTTGTAGGAGACGGGTCGGACCGGGGATTGGTTAGTGCCTAGGTTTATGTGAACTAACTATGCGCTAATTGTTTTGTGTTGTGTTTTGCAATCATCAAGCGAGATAGACGTTGTACTAGCGAGTTAATGCGACGTTCTCGCATAACAATGATTAGCTACCATTGTTACGGGTTCAAATCGTGTCAAACAAGCGATGTACAACGATTGTTGAGCAAGATGGGGCGGTGAGATGTACTTATATGCTTTTATGTAAAGTCCTTCCGTTTCATTGTTTAACCTATTTATGTTTTATAGTATGAAGACGAGAAACGGACCCGAGAACAATGAAGGGGGTACGAGTGAGGATGTCGAGTTTACGGCCAAGGTTGAGGACATTATACAAAGGCGTCATCCGGCCTTTCTAGAGGACGTTAGGAAGATGTTCTTAGATTCGATTGATGAGCAAGTAGTCAATCTAGTCAAGGAACAAGTTAAAATTGTTCTTCAAGAGGATAATGTTGGAAGGCGAGACTTCCACTATAAAAATTTCAAAGATGCTCAACCTCCTACCTTTGAGGGTGAACGAGACCCGCTCAAGAGTGCTCTTTGGATCTCTGACATGGAGGGGGCTTTTCGTATTAGTGAGTGCCCTCTCGATAAAAGGACAAGGTATGGTAGTAGCATGATGAGGGGTGACGCCAAGTTGGGGTAGGATGCGAAAATCCGACTTTATGGCAAATAACAAAGTATGAGTTTGATGTGGGACGAGTTTAAGGAAGAATTTTTCAAGGAGTACCGAACTTCAGCTGATCTTTCGAGGCTTAAGGACGAGTTGCGAACTTTGAGGCAAGGGTCAATGGATTTGAACACTCTCAAGTCCACTTTCTTATCAAAGACCCAATTTTGCCCGGAGTATGTCGGGAATGACCATATGTTGAAAGAAGATTTCTACCGAACCTTGAATGATAACTATCAAGAAAGGATTAGTAGGAATTCGGCGAAAACTTTTGATGAGTTGTTTGATATCGCTAAGGGTTTCGAGTCGCTTGCTCCGAGAAAGAGTGACTTCACCTTTGGAAAATGAAAATTTGAAGCTACTAGCCACTCGAACAAGATGAGTAGGAGTGTGATCGAGAGCGTCGGTAGTGTGAAAAAGGGGGCTTCTAAGAGTTTTGGACCCACGTGCTACAATTGTGGGCGACAAGGGCACTTGGCCCGTGATTGTACGAACCTATCTTCCAACAAAATCGTTTGTTTTAATTGTAATAAAGAGGGTCACCGAAGGACGTAATGTCCCGATTTGAGGGGTAATCAAGTTAAGAAGCTAGAAAAGGCGGCGGGGACGGCGAGGGGACGAAATTACTTAATGACCCATGATGAGGCCAAGCAATCAAACGAAGTTGTCTCAGGTACTTTCATGGTTAACTCTAATCCAGCAAGGATCCTATTTTATAGCGGTGCTAATTTATCATTTGTTTCTCCAAGATTCGTGTCTAAGCTTGATAAACTGCTAGCTAAGTTAAGTCATCCGGTAGAAGTTGAAATAGCGGATGGTAAGACAGTGCTAGGGGTTGATGTTTGTAATGATTGTGATATTGTGTTTGGTACCAAAACGTTTAAAATTGATCTTATCCCGATGACCTTGGGTGAATTCGATATTGTCGTTGGTATGGATTGGCTCGATCGTCATAGAGCCGATATTTCATGCCATGAAAAATCTATTCGTGTGGAGACCCCAAGTGGGGGAGAGTTAATTATTCATGGCGAGAGACGGAGAAGACTTGTGCCATTATGCACTTATGCAAGGGCACGTCGTTTTCTAGTTAGTGGTGGCATGGCTTTTCTTGCTCATGTAGTTGATACTCATGAAGAGCCACCACCCATTCGTGAAATTCCGGTGGTTAGTGAATTCGAACACGTTTTTCCGGATGAATTACCGGGTGTTTCGGCGGAAAGGCAAGTTGAATTTCGCATTGAGTTGGTTCCGGGTGCTACTCCCATTGCTAAATCTCCTTATCGTTTAGCACCAACGGAAATGTAAGAGTTGTTAAATTAAACCCAATAGTTGTTTGAGAAGGGTTTTATTCGACCGATTGCTTCGCCGTGGGGCGCTCCGATTTTATTCGTAAAGAAGAAGGATGGTAGTATGCGGATGTGCATTGATTATCGTGAGTTAAACAAGGTGACAATCAAGAATCGTTATCCATTGCCTCGGATTGATGATTTGTTTGATCAACTCCAAGGCGCGACTTATTTTTCTAAAATTGACTTACGGTCCGGCTATCACCAAATGCGGGTTCGTGAAGAAGATATTGAGAAAACAGCCTTTCGAATGCGTTATGGGCATTTTGAGTTTGTAGTTATGCCTTTCGGTCTTACGAATGCACCGGCGGCATTCATGGATCTTATGAACCGAGTGTGCCAACCTATGTTGGACAAGTCAGTAATTGTGTTCATTGACGACATACTTGTCTATTCGAAGAGTATGAAGGAAGCTGAACATCATTTGTGTGGTGTGTTGAAGACGTTGCGGAAGGAGAAGTTGTATGCAAAATTCTCCAAATGTGAATTTTGGCTAATGGAAGTTCAATTCCTTGGCCATATTGTGAACAAGGATGGTATTCAAGTAGATCCGGGGAAGATTGAGACGGTAAAGAGTTGGGGACGACCGACTACGCCTACGAAAATCCGAAGTTTTCTCGGATTGGCCAGTTATTATCGTCGGTTTATCCATGTAACGACCCGCACTTTTTCGATCATACTACACTTATAAGATTAATATTTACATAAATTAAACCTTGCCAACATGATAAGCAATCCAAATTGTCGAGATTTATATTTCCGAAAAGAATTTTACACAACGTTTGACCGTCTAGTTTGACCGATGATATCACGAACTATACAATATATGATAATTATACGTTTGTGTATATATATGTATATATACATATTTAACATGATTAATGAATGTTTTAATATCTCATTTTGTATTAATAACAACAAGTTATATGTGTATTTTGAAACTACTAACTTAAGTTTTCAAAACGATAACAATACGTAACGTTATTTGACTTAAATACTTAAGACTATAATGTTTATACATATATTGTATAAGTAATGTATTTAATCACTTTTAAGAACTTAAATACATAAAATCATATAAGTGTATTCACAAAAGATAGCTATATTTGAATCCTCATTCCATTTTTCACAAAATTTCTATACGTATACCTAGAGTATTTGCACTCGTATCATACCAAGCTTCTATACGTATTTACTATTGGTATATACACATCAAATCACCACCTAACCAGCCCTTATTCATGCCTTATGTATAAGGTAATTACTTTTGAATCATTGCAAGACTAATTACAAAAATACAAACTAGAATTTTGTCATGTTATCCTTAAAGATCACATTTTTAAGAGTATATATGTATCATCATTTTTGATTCATTTTTACTTCAATCTCTTAACTAAAAACACACACTCTTTCTTACTCTCTAAACTCCATAACAATCCAGCAAAGTTCCATAAAGATCTAGCTTCAAAAACCATACTAAAACACCATAAGAAAACCATACAAAAACACTTCAAGAAAACCCTCCAAGAACACCAACTTACTACCAATCTTTCATCCACTTCCATCACCCTTTTGATTCTAGCTTCTTACTCCTCTTTTACAGCAAACTTATCCAAGGAACTTGAGGTAGTAACTATGTTCATAACCTTATTCGATTCATATATATATATATAGCTATCTTATTTTGTGGTACAAAAGTTTAACAACAAGAACATAGTTTGAATGTTTTCAAACTTGTTTGCAAACTAAATAGATCCTTCTAACTTAACTTTTAAAATACTTCAAGACCTGTAATATAACTTATGTATATGCTAATTTAACAAGGTAAAACTTGGTTTTTCAAAGTATAAGTATTTTTAGAAAAATGGTCATTAAATGATTTTGTTGTAACAAAAATGTTTAACTTCATATGTTTCACTAATGTTTCACTTATGCCGTATGATTTTGAATACAAACCAAGGTATTTACAGTTCATAGTCTTAAAGAAGAACTTGATCCAAGAAGATGGCAAGTTGAATCAACGAAAACGGATTTGTAACGAAGAAACTATGACCGAAACAAAATTGGTTATCCTAGATCATTTCAACTACGGGATCAATTGGAAAAAAATGATATAAATCACATATTTCTAAGATAACATGATATTTTATATATATGTACTTATAATTCAATTTTATATGGTTCAGGATCACCCGTAAACAACACGAGAAGATTAATCATAAGATCCCATGATTGTACGCAACACGTCATTTGACAACACCGGTACTTTATGTACGCAACACGTCATTTGACAACACCGGTACCATGGGTCAAGATTAATCTCGACCAATACATATACGATGGGGTTTTATTTATTTCGTTCGGGGTTTTATTTATTTCATTGCGGGTATATTAAACATCTAAAAATGAACCATTAAAAATTGAATTACTAACATCGGAATGCTAACTACGGACTAAGGAATTATTCAAAGTATTAAAAGTATAACAAGTATATATATATATAACGTTTGTTTTAAAATGAAAACATATTGATATATTATATATGGATAGGTTTGTGATATCAACCGGAAGACCGAGTCAAAATATATATATCATCAAGACAAGAGTGAGTATATAGTCCCACTTTTAAACTCTAAATATTTCGGGATGAGAATACATGTATTTTATGTTTTACGTTATGGACACAAGTAACTGAAAAATATATTCTACGTTGAGTTGTACCACTGGCATACTTCCCTGTAGCTTGGTAACTAATATTTACAGCGGTATTGTAAACGCGAATCCTGTTGATAGATCTATCGGGCCTGACAACCCCAACCGGACTGGACGACCAGTATTCAACGGTTGCACAGTACTTCGTTTTGTGACTACACTTGGTACGGTGTAGTAAGATTTCATATTAAAGGGAATATGCGACGTGAAAATGTTAAGTATGGTTACCAAGTGCTCAACCACTTAGAATATTTTTATTGAAATGTTTATATACGAAATCTTGTGGTCTATATATATATATTGCTGCGCACTAAACCTATATCTCACCAACTTTATGTTGACGTTTTTAAACATGTTTATTCTCAGGTGATAATTAAAGCTTCCGCTGCATTATGTTGAATCTAAGCAGGATCATGCGTACTCATATTTGTGTCAAAAATAAAACTGCATATCCGAGGACGTGTGTTGTAAAATATGCTAGAAATCGTGTTGTTATTATCATTTGTAAAGTTTGTAAGTCGAAGATTATCGTTAAACGATAATCATCTTTTTATTGTCTAAAGCTTGTAACAAAAATAATGGTTTGGTTTGTAATGTATAATATATGCAGTTTTCCTTTTTAAAAATGTCGCATATAGAGGTCAATACCTCGCAATGAAATCATACGTTATCTAACACGTTCTTATGGTTAAGGACGGGTTATGACATGTGGTATCAGAGCGGTGGTCTTAGCGAACCAGGTTTGCATTAGTGTGTCTAACTGATAAGTCGTTAGGATACATTAGTAAAGTCTGGACTTTGACCTGGTCTGATTTAAAAAAAAAACCATTGCTTATCACTGTTGGTTAAAATTTATATGTAAATATTATATAAGTACTAATGGGTTAGTTGTTGTGTGATAGATGTCGAGCTCAAAAATTGTTATCACAATCAACGACTCCGAATCAGAATCTTCAGATGGCGTTCCAGTCATTAACCTGTCCGATGACGAAAATGATATCCTTGGGGAAGACTCACAAATTCCGGATGAACCAACTATAGAGAACTCGGAAAGTGAACCCGAGGAGGAAAGTGAACCCGAGGAGGAAAGTGAACCCGAGGAGGAAAGTGAACCCGAGGAAGAAATACAGGAAATTACAAAAGACGAGTTCGAACTAGGAAAGAAACGAAAGGCTAATGAATTAGAAAATCCAAATCCCGAGTTTAATGAGAATGATGTGGCACCAATTCCACTCAACACTACCACCCCTATCCCCGCTATTCCTATTCGTTCTGTCCCGGCATCCAGTTCTTCAGTCCCACAGCCAAAATATAGGCAGACAGTTAGGATAAGCGTTAAGCAAATCTTTGTGTCTAAACGTCCTAGAAAATAGATCAAACGATGCGCTGCTGTGTCAAACCATGGAACCGAATAATGTTTTGTATAATATTAATAGTGTGGTTTGCTTAATGTTCGATGTAAGATAAGCATATGTAAAATATTGAAGTATGAAATGCAATAATTTTCCATGGTTAAGTATTATTTAGATTGTAGTAATTGATTCTGTACTAAGCTATTAAGTATGAACATTAACGGGTAGGTACTACCCAAGATATAATTATAAAACGCTAATAAGAAGAAAAGGCTTTTATAATAATACCTGGTTCATATTATTAACAAGCTATAATGTACTATAAATACACACTACATCTATAATAATCCATGTGAATAATTATTTTCTTTCATTAGGAAATGGCGCGATTGAATCGAATGACGGAACAAGAACTCGAGGAACTCATCAACCAGCGAGTGAACGACAGAATGTTATGGGTTGAGGCTGCAAGAGCTGCTGCAGTTAATCCAAATCCTCGTGTAGGATGCTCCTACAAGACGTTTCAAGCTTGCAAACCTTCATCATTCAGTGGAACGGAAGGACCTATCGGTTTAACCCGATGGATAGAAAAGATGGAGACGGTGTTCAAAATCAGCGGTTGTGATGAAAAAGACATGACCAAGTTTGCATCGTGCACTTTACAAGATAGTGCACTCACATGGTGGAAGAATTATGTGAAGGCGGTAGGAGGAGATGTAGCTTATGATACTCCATGGGAAGAATTCAAAGCAATGATAATCACCGAGTATTGTCCAAGGAATGAGGTTATTAAGTTAGAAGATGAGTTACGAAGTTTGAAGGTGGTTGGTACTGAAATCACCAACTACAATCAGCGATTCATGGAATTGGTTTTACTATGTCCTGAATTGGTTCCAACCGAAGCACGGAAGATTGAAATGTACAAAGGTGGTTTGCCCAAAAAGGTCAAGGCAAACGTTACAGCATCGAAACCTAAGACAATTCATGAAGCTATAACCATGGCGAACGAGCTAATGGATCAGGTCATTTTGGACAAGAAAGCATTCAATACTGAGGTGAAGGTATTGGGAAACAAGAAAAAGTGGAATGGAAGTTATGATCGAGGTAACCAACAACAACCTTATAAGAAACAAGAAACCACAAAAGGTGCGAGTAGTGGTTCAGGTTTTGGTTATAAAGGACAAAGTCCTTTATGCAACCGTTGCCACAAACATCACTTTGGTTACTGTAGTGTGTTATGCACCAAGTGTAATCGACAAGGTCATCTTGCGGAAGATTGTAAGGCTCTCGTTACAAATGGAAACAAGACTCCTGCCACCAACGCAAATAGAACTGCTTTGGCTACCATTACTTGTTTTGGTTGTGGAAAACAAGGTCACTATAAGAGTCAGTGCCCGAATCAAAATGGCGGACCTGCACGTGGAAGAGCGTTTGTTATTAATGCTAGAGAGGCACGAGAAGACCCGGAGCTTGTTACGGGTACGTTTACCATTAATAACTTATCAGCATCTATTTTATTTGATACTGGCGCCGATAGAAGCTACGTGTGTATAAATTTTTACACTAAATTGAATTGTTCATCATTACCTTTAGATGCTAAGTACTTGATTGAGTTAGCTAATGGTAAACTAATTGAAGCCGATAAAATTTGTCGTGATTGTGAAATAAATTTAGCCGGAGAAACATTTAAAATCGACTTAATACCCGTAGAATTGGGAGGTTTTGATGTAATAGTCGGCATGGACTGGATGTCCAAAATAGGAGCGGAAGTTGTTTGTGCTAAGAAGGCAATTCGTATTCCTGGTAAGGATAAAATACCGGTGATGATTTATGGAGAGAAGGGTAATTCAAAGCTAAAACTCATTAGCTGTTTGAAAGCCAAGAAGTGTTTAGAAAAGGGATGTTACGCTATTTTAGCACATGTTAATAAAATCGAAAAGAAAGAAAAGTGCATCAACGACGTGCCTGTGGCAAGAGATTTTCCTGAAGTTTTTCCGGAAGAATTGCCGGGATTACCTCCATTTAGATCGGTAGAATTTCAAATAGATTTAGTACCAGGAGCTGCACCAGTGGCTCGTGCGCCATATAGACTTGCACCGTCCGAATTAAAAGAACTTCAAAGTCAGTTAAAAGAATTATTGGACCGTGGATTCATACGACCAAGTACATCACCGTGGGGAGCTCCAATTTTGTTTGTTAAGAAGAAAGATGGATCTTTTAGGATGTGTATAGACTATCGTGAATTAAATAAGTTAACTATCAAGAATCGGTATCCACTACCTAGAATTGATGACTTATTTGATCAATTGCAAGGATCATGTGTTTATTCGAAAATCGACTTAAGATCGGGCTATCATCAACTACGCGTTAAAGAAGAGGACATTCCGAAAACTGCTTTTCGGACACGTTATGGTCATTACGAATTTTTGGTTATGCCGTTTGGATTGACAAATGCGCCAGCTGTATTCATGGACCTCATGAATCGAGTTTGTAGTCCGTATTTAGATAAGTTTGTTATCGTTTTCATTGATGATATTCTTATCTATTCCAAGAGTGAGCAAGAGCATGAAGAGCATTTAAGGTTGATACTGGAGTTGTTGAGAAAAGAACAACTGTATGCTAAATTTTCTAAGTGTGCTTTCTGGTTGAAAGAAGTGCAATTTCTTGGTCACGTTGTTAATAGCGAAGGAATTCAGGTTGATCCAGCAAAAACTGAAGCTATTGAAAAATGGGAGACTCCTAAGACACCAATGCAGATACGCCAATTTTTGGGTTTAGCCGGTTATTATAGAAGGTTTATTCAAGATTTTTCCCGAATAGCTAAGCCGTTGACAGCGTTAACGCAAAAAGGGAAGAAATATGAATGGACCTCGGAGCAGGAGAACGCATTTCAAATACTGAAGAAAAAGTTAACTACGGCGCCTATATTATCGTTACCAGAAGGGAACGATGATTTCGAAATATATTGTGACGCTTCGCGACAAGGTTTTGGTTGTGTTCTTATGCAACGGAAGAAAGTGATTGCATTTGCATCCAGACAATTGAAGATTCACGAGCGGAATTATACGACGCATGATCTAGAATTGGGAGCAGTCGTGTTTGCATTGAAGATGTGGAGACACTACTTGTATGGGGTTAAATTCACTGTGTTTACTGATCATAAAAGCCTTCAACATATTCTTGATCAGAAACAATTGAACATGAGGCAACGTAGGTGGGTCGAGTTAATAAACGACTATGATTGTGAAATTCGTTATCATCCCGGGAAGGCGAATGTGGTGGCTGATGCTTTAAGCAGAAAAGAACGAGAACCAATTCGAGTTCGAGCAATGAACATAAAAATTCGTATGAATCTCAACTCACAAATCAAAGAAGTTCAACGAGAAGCACTTACTAAAGAAAATATAGGAAATGAAATAATGAAGAAGTATGCGAAGCAACTCGTTATGCGGGAAGATGGAATTCGATATTTTGCAAATCGTATTTGGGTACCGAAGTTGGGTGGATTAAGGAAGTTGATATTGAACGAGGCACATATTCGATACATCCTGGAGTTGGAAAGATGTACCAAGATCTTAAGACGCATTATTGGTGGCCTAATTTGAAGACAGACGTTGCAACATATGTTGGGGAATGTTTAACTTGTTCCAAAGTCAAAGCAGAACATCAAAAGCCGTCAGGGTTACTTCAACAACCAGAAATTCCAGAATGGAAATGGGACGGTATTACCATGGATTTCATCACGAAGTTACCAAAGACTGCCTGGGGATACGACACCATTTGGGTGATTGTTGATCGTCTCACCAAGTCTGCACATTTCTTGCCTATAAAGGAAACGGATAGAATGGAGAAACTATTACGATTGTATATAAAGGAAGTTGTTTCAAGGCATGGAATACCTATTTCCATTATATCCGATCGTGATAGTAGATTTACCTCAAAGTTCTGGCAATCACTGCAGGAGGCACTAGGAACTCGTTTAGATATGAGTACCGCATATCATCCACAAACCGATGGACAGAGTGAAAGAACGATTCAGACTCTCGAAGACATGCTCAGGGCATGTGTGATCGATTTTGGAAACGGATGGGATAAATACCTACCGTTAGCAGAATTCTCGTATAATAATAGTTATCATGCGAGCATTGGAGCTGCGCCATTCGAAGCATTGTACGGAAGGAAGTGTAGATCTCCTATCTGTTGGAATGAAGTAGGAGATCGACATTTAACTGGTCCCGAGATCATACATGAAACGACTGAGAAGATAGTGCAAATCAAGGAGAGATTGAAAACAGCCCGTAGTCGCCAAAAGAGCTACGCCGATGTTCGAAGGAAACCATTAGAGTTTCAGGTCGGGGACATGGTTATGCTAAAGGTGTCACCTTGGAAAGGTGTAATACGTTTCGGCAAAAGGGGTAAACTGAACCCAAGGTACGTAGGCCCGTTCAAGATCATCGAACGCATTGGACCGGTAGCTTATCGACTCGAGTTACCGCAACAACTCGCTGGAGTACATAATACCTTTCACGTCTCAAACCTGAAGAAGTGTCTTGCAAAGGAAGACCTCACCATTCCTCTTGAAGAAATTCATGTCGACGAGAAACTACAAATCGTCGAAGAACCAATCGAAATCATGGACCGTGAAGTTAAACAGCTCAAACAGAGTAATATACCGATTGTTAAGGTTCGTTGGAATGCTAGAAGAGGTCCCGAGTTTACTTGGGAACGAGAGGATCAGATGAAACGAAAGTATCCACACTTGTTTATCGATGACGCAAAATAGGTACAATTCTAAAATTTCGGGACGAAATTTATTTAACGGGGAGGTAATGTAACGACCCGCACTTTTTCGATCATACTACACTTATAAGATTAATATTTACATAAATTAAACCTTGCCAACATGATAAGCAATCCAAATTGTCGAGATTTATATTTCCGAAAAGAATTTTACACAACGTTTGACCGTCTAGTTTGACCGATGATATCACGAACTATACAATATATGATAATTATACGTTTGTGTATATATATGTATATATACATATTTAACATGATTAATGAATGTTTTAATATCTCATTTTGTATTAATAACAACAAGTTATATGTGTATTTTGAAACTACTAACTTAAGTTTTCAAAACGATAACAATACGTAACGTTATTTGACTTAAATACTTAAGACTATAATGTTTATACATATATTGTATAAGTAATGTATTTAATCACTTTTAAGAACTTAAATACATAAAATCATATAAGTGTATTCACAAAAGATAGCTATATTTGAATCCTCATTCCATTTTTCACAAAATTTCTATACGTATACCTAGAGTATTTGTACTCGTATCATACCAAGCTTCTATACGTATTTACTATTGGTATATACACATCAAATCACCACCTAACCAGCCCTTATTCATGCCTTATGTATAAGGTAATTACTTTTGAATCATTGCAAGACTAATTACAAAAATACAAACTAGAATTTTGTCATGTTATCCTTAAAGATCACATTTTTAGGAGTATATATGTATCATCATTTTTGATTCATTTTTACTTCAATCTCTTAACTAAAAACACACACTCTTTCTTACTCTCTAAACTCCATAACAATCCAGCAAAGTTCCATAAAGATCTAGCTTCAAAAACCATACTAAAACACCATAAGAAAACCATACAAAAACACTTCAAGAAAACCCTCCAAGAACACCAACTTACTACCAATCTTTCATCCACTTCCATCACCCTTTTGATTCTAGCTTCTTACTCCTCTTTTACAGCAAACTTATCCAAGGAACTTGAGGTAGTAACTATGTTCATAACCTTATTCGATTCATATATATATATATAGCTATCTTATTTTGTGGTACAAAAGTTTAACAACAAGAACATAGTTTGAATGTTTTCAAACTTGTTTGCAAACTAAATAGATCCTTCTAACTTAACTTTTAAAATACTTCAAGACCTGTAATATAACTTATGTATATGCTAATTTAACAAGGTAAAACTTGGTTTTTCAAAGTATAAGTATTTTTAGAAAAATGGTCATTAAATGATTTTGTTGTAACAAAAATGTTTAACTTCATATGTTTCACTAATGTTTCACTTATGCCGTATGATTTTGAATACAAACCAAGGTATTTACAGTTCATAGTCTTAAAGAAGAACTTGATCCAAGAAGATGGCAAGTTGAATCAACGAAAACGGATTTGTAACGAAGAAACTATGACCGAAACAAAATTGGTTATCCTAGATCATTTCAACTACGGGATCAATTGGAAAAAAATGATATAAATCACATATTTCTAAGATAACATGATATTTTATATATATGTACTTATAATTCAATTTTATATGGTTCAGGATCACCCGTAAACAACACGAGAAGATTAATCATAAGATCCCATGATTGTACGCAACACGTCATTTGACAACACCGGTACTTTATGTACGCAACACGTCATTTGACAACACCGGTACCATGGGTCAAGATTAATCTCGACCAATACATATACGATGGGGTTTTATTTATTTCGTTCGGGGTTTTATTTATTTCATTGCGGGTATATTAAACATCTAAAAATGAACCATTAAAAATTGAATTACTAACATCGGAATGCTAACTACGGACTAAGGAATTATTCAAAGTATTAAAAGTATAACAAGTATATATATATATAACGTTTGTTTTAAAATGAAAACATATTGATATATTATATATGGATAGGTTTGTGATATCAACCGGAAGACCGAGTCAAAATATATATATCATCAAGACAAGAGTGAGTATATAGTCCCACTTTTAAACTCTAAATATTTCGGGATGAGAATACATGTATTTTATGTTTTACGTTATGGACACAAGTAACTGAAAAATATATTCTACGTTGAGTTGTACCACTGGCATACTTCCCTGTAGCTTGGTAACTAATATTTACAGCGGTATTGTAAACGCGAATCCTGTTGATAGATCTATCGGGCCTGACAACCCCAACCGGACTGGACGACCAGTATTCAACGGTTGCACAGTACTTCGTTTTGTGACTACACTTGGTACGGTGTAGTAAGATTTCATATTAAAGGGAATATGCGACGTGAAAATGTTAAGTATGGTTACCAAGTGCTCAACCACTTAGAATATTTTTATTGAAATGTTTATATACGAAATCTTGTGGTCTATATATATATATTGCTGCGCACTAAACCTATATCTCACCAACTTTATGTTGACGTTTTTAAACATGTTTATTCTCAGGTGATAATTAAAGCTTCCGCTGCATTATGTTGAATCTAAGCAGGATCATGCGTACTCATATTTGTGTCAAAAATAAAACTGCATATCCGAGGACGTGTGTTGTAAAATATGCTAGAAATCGTGTTGTTATTATCATTTGTAAAGTTTGTAAGTCGAAGATTATCGTTAAACGATAATCATCTTTTTATTGTCTAAAGCTTGTAACAAAAATAATGGTTTGGTTTGTAATGTATAATATATGCAGTTTTCCTTTTTAAAAATGTCGCATATAGAGGTCAATACCTCGCAATGAAATCATACGTTATCTAACACGTTCTTATGGTTAAGGACGGGTTATGACAATCCAAGTCTTTTCTAAGATCGCTTCTCCATTGACGAAATTGACGAGAAAGAACGCGAGATTTAATTGGGAGAATGAGCAAGAAATTGCTTTTCAATTGTTAAAAGAGAAGTTATGTAAAGCTCTGGTGTTAGTGTTGCCGAAAGGGGTAGAAGACATGACGGTTTATTGTGATGCGTCTTTAAATGGGCTCGGGTGTGTTCTAATACAAAGAGGTAAAGTCATCGCTTACGCCTCTTGATAATTAAAGAAACACGAAACGAGATATCTGACTCATGATCTTGAGTTGGCGGCAGTTGTTCATGCATTGAAAATTTGGCGCCATTATTTGTACGGTGTCAAATGTACGATTTATTCGGATCACAAGAGCTTAAAACATCTTTTTGATCAACGAGATTTGAATTATCGTCAACGTAGATGGATGGATGTGGTAAAAGACTACGATTGTGAAATACTTTATCATCCGGGTAAGGCGAATGTGGTCGCGGATGCGTTAAGTCGGAAGAGTCAACATCCGGCGATACGAGTAGGATCGTTACGCATGATTATTACTAACGATTTTCTTGTAAAGCTCGGTGAGATACAAAATTGAAGCTTTTGTTAACAACAAACATGAGGAACGAATCGTGGGGCAAACGGAGTCTATTACCTTAGGCCCGCACAGTTTGTTGTCCTTTCAAGGACGAGTGTGGGTGCCTAGAATGGGAGATTTCTGACAAGTGCTACTTGATGAAGGACATAAGTCAACGTATTCCATTCATCCGGGCACGATGAAAATGTATCTTGATTTGAAGAAAGAGTATTGGTGGCCGGGCGTGAAACGTGATGTCGTAAAGTATGTTGAACAATGTGTCACGTGTTTGCAAGTTAAGGCTGAGCACCAAAAGTCGTATGGTAAGTTACAACCGTTGGAAATTCCGAAATGGAAATGGGAGCACATTACCATGGATTTCATTACAAAGTTACCAAAGACGGCGAGAACCTAATTTGATTCGATTTGGGTGATAGTTGATCGGTTGACGAAAAGTGCCTTGTTTCTTCCCATTCGGGAAACGATATCGTCTGAGGATTTGTCAAAGTTATTTATCAAGGAGGTGATATCGAGACATGGGGTTCCTATATCTATTATTTCGGATCGGGATACTCGTTTCACATCTCGGTTTTGGAATAAACTTCATGAAGATATGTGTACACAATTGAGAATGAGCACGGCGTACCATCCTCAAATGGATGACCAAACCGAACGTACGAATCAAACATTAGAGGATATGTTACGGGAGTGTATTATTGATTTCGGCGGCAGTTGGGATGAGCACTTACCATTGGTGGAATTCTCGTACAATAATAGTTATCATACTAGTATCGGGATGCCACCTTATGAGATGCTTTATGGGCGGAGGTGTCGATCTCTGATTTGTTGGGGTGAAGTGGGTCAAAGAGAAATCGGGAGTACCGATTTGGTTTTAGAGACGAATAGCAAGATTGAGACGATTTGGACTCATTTGAAAGCGGCACAAGATATACAAAAGTCGTACGCCGACAAACGTAGGCGATTGATTGAGTTCCAAGAAGGTGACATGGTAATGCTTAAGGTTTCGCCATGGAAGGGTATTATTCGGTTTCGAAAACGGGGAAAGTTAGCTCCTCGGTTTATTGGGCCTTTTAAGATTTTAGCTCGCGTTGGTGAAGTTGCGTATCATTTGGAATTACCCGAAGAACTTGCGGGGATCTATAATACATTTCATGTTTCCCATCTCCGTAAGTGTGTTGCGGATGATTCTTCATGGATGCCATTAGACGAAATTGAGCCAAAAAACAAGTTAGAGTATGTTGAGTAGCCGATCACTATACTCGATGAAAAGGTGAAAAGGTTGAGGAACAAAGAGGTAAGGACTTATAAAGTTCAATGGCGTCGTAGTAAAGGTTCCGAGTTTACTTGGGAGCCCAAACAGTTTGTATTAGTTTATCTTCCCACTTGTCATGCGGCTTGGATCGCGAGGACGCGCTCTGATTCAAGTGGGGGAGAGTTGTAAGAACCGAATATTTTATTGTACAGACGTGTAAATAGGATACTTGAAGTGTGGGATGCATTGTGTAATTAAACAGAGGTCAGATTCTGCCCAGACCCTTGTGCGCACTGCGTAAGGGTATGTGTGCGTGCCGCACACTGCTGCTGTTGGCGGATTCCTGCTTTTTAAATTAAAGTTAATGAAGGGTATTCTTGTCTTTTCATATAGGGACGAGTTAGGGCATTAGAGGCCAGATTGGATGGTGGTTGAAACACTCTTAACTTTATCACCAACCACATCATCTCTTCCAAATTCAATTTCTAGAGTGAGAAACCCTTTGAGAGAGAGAAAGCTCAAATCAAGGAGGAAGAAGTTGATTTCGGGCCAAATCGCGTGTGTTAAAGTTGTTCATCTAATTACTAGCTACGTTGTAATTATGGTGGTAAGCTCTAACTTTGATTTTCTTATTTTAATTTGTTTAAGGGTTAGGGTTTGGGTTAGTGTAACGACCCTACTTTTTCTGTCATCTTTTACCATTAATTATTTAACGACCGTTAACTGTTATTCATGCCACGTCATTTCTATGACCTATATTATTATTTTAGTAATAATATATTAATTATTATGTGTTAAATGAATATTTGTATTCATATTTTAAATTGTACGTTTATACGAATCGCGAATTTCTATCCGGCGAATCTTTTTGGTTTTCAAACCAACGGTCGAGCTTTTGGGATTTTGAAGTCCTAATTATTTTAAATATGATATTTTAATGTCATATATTTACATATAGTATTTATATATATTTTTCATCGCGTATTTGTTATCTCTCCGAATTTTCAATCGCGTAGTCGTGTTTTCGCGTTTCGGGCCCTAAGGAATTTAGCATTTAACAAATTTTGCCAAGTGAGACCCACTCCACTCACCTGAAATGTCCCGTTCATATTGATTATAAACGTTCCATATAAATTGATTTCGTTGCGAGGTTTGGACCTCTATATGAGACGTTTTTCAAAGACTGCATTCGTTTTTAAAACAAACCATAACCTTTATTTTATTGACAAGGTTAAAAAGTCACCACCTAGATTATCCAGAAATGATAATCTAAAATATCACACTTACACACTACCAATACATATTGGTTTACAATATTAATATGTTACAACAAAGTAAATCTCGAATGCAGTTTTAAACAATATTATACACGCATGCTGACACCAAATCTTGTCCATATTTTAGCATGCAACAGTGGAAGCTCTTAATAATCACCTGAGAATAAATATGCTTTAAAAGTCAACAAAAATGTTGATGAGTTATAGGTTTAACCTATATATTTATCAAATCGTAATAATAGACGACAAGATTTCATATTTCAATACACATCCCATACATAGAGATAAAAATCATTCATATGGTGAACACCTGGTAACCGACCTTAACAAGATGCATATAGAATATCCCCTATCATTCCGGGACTCCCTTCGGACATGATGAATTCGAAGTACTAAAGCATCCGGTACTTTGGATGGGGCTCGTTGGGCCCAATAGATCTATCTTTAGGATTCGCATCAATTAGGGTGTCTGTTCCCTAATTCTTAGATTACCAGACTAAAAAGGGGCATATTCGGTTTAATAATCCAACCATAGAATGTAGTTTCATTTACTTGTGTCTATTTTGTAAAACATTTATAAAACTGCATGTATTCTCATCCCAAAATATTAGATTTTAAAAGTGGGACTATTATTCACTTTCACATATTTTTACTTCGTCGGGAAGTAAGACTTGGCCACTGGTCGATTCACGAACCTATAACAAATATGTACATATATATTAAAGTATGTTCAAAATATATTTACAACATTTTTAATACGTTTTACTGTTTTAAATTTCTTAAGTCAGCTGTCCTCGTTAGTAACCTACAACTAGTTGTCTACAGTTAGATGTACAGAAAATAAAGCAATATATATTATCTCGAATCAATCCACGACCTCGTGTATACAAGCCTCAGGCTAGATCACAACTCAAAGTATATATAATATTTTGGAATCAACCTCAACCCTGTATAACTAACTCCAACATTACTGCATATAGAGTGTCTATGGTTGTTCTGAAATATATATACAGATGGGTCGATATGATACGTCAAAATATTGTATTCGTGTCTATGGTATCCCAAATTACATAATATATTAGAATACATGTATAATACAATATGAGTTAGCTAGGATATGATTAATATAGATTTGTTACCAATATTCACGTAGTTACAACAAGAAAAATTATCCAATCTTGTTTTACCCATAACTTCTTCGTTTTAAATCCGTTTTGAGTGATTCAAGTTGCTATGGTTTCATATTGAACTTAAGTTTATGAATCTAAACATAAAAAGTATAAATTTATAGTTGGAAATACAGATTACAAGTCGTTTTTGTAAAGGTAGTCATTTAAGTCGAAAGAACGACGTCTAGATGACCATTTTGGAAAACATACTTTCACTCTGAGTTTAACCATGATTTTTGGATATAGTTTCATGTTCATAATAAAAATCATTTTCCCAGAAGAACAACTTTTAAATCAAAGTTTATCATAGTTTTTAATTAACTAACCCAAAACATCCCGCGGTGTTACTACGACGGCGTATATCCGGTTTTACGGTGTTTTTCGTGTTTTTCGATTTTAAATCATTAAGTTAGCATATCATATAGATATAGAACATGTGATTAGTTGATTTTAAAAGTCAAGTTAGAAGGATTAACTTTTGTTTGTGAACAAGTTTAAAATTAACTAAACTATGTTCTAGTGATAATAAGTTTAAACCTTCGAATAAGGTAGTTTTATATATATGAATAGAATGATGTTATGAACATCATTACTACCTCTGGTTTTGTGGATAAACCTACTAGAAATGAGAAAAATAGATCTAGCTTCAAAGGATCCTTGGATGGCTTGATAGTTCTTGAAGTAGAATCATGACACGAAAACAAGTTCAAGTAAGATTATTACTCAAATTAAGTTAGTTATAGTTATAGAAATTGAATCAAAGCTTGAATATGAATATTACCTTGATTTAGAAAGATAACCTACTGTAAATAACAAAGGTTTCTTGATCTTAGATGATTGCTTGGAATGGATTAGTAAACTTGGAAGTAAACTTGTAAACTTGGAAGTGTTCTTGATGTGTTCTTGAGTAATTGTTTTTATAATGATTATAGGTAATAACCAAAGCTTTTATTTGATGATTTTTACTGGAAAAATAGTAACTTAGACGTTCATGGAAGAGTGTGTGTGTTTTGAGAGAGAATTGGGAAGAAAATTGGAAGTGAAATGGAGTAGGTGGTGAGTGGTGAAGGTGAGTGGGGTTAAAAGGAGTTCTTGTTTTTGTTTCCTTGCTCATAAGTCATGCTAGTTGTCTAATTTTTAGTTCCGCATGTTTGTTGACTATCTAGGGCTGCTAAGAGCTGAATTATTATGTGTATATACCAATAGTATATACGTCTAGGAGCTGGGTATTGTACGAGTACGAATACGGTTGCATACGAGTAGAATTGTTGATGAAAATGAATAAGAATGCAATTGTAAGCATTTTTGTTAAGTAGAAGTACTTTGATACGTGTCTTGAAATCTTTCAAAAGTGTACTAATACATCTAAATACACCACATTTATATACATTTTAACTGAGTCGTTAAGTCATCGTTAGTCATTACATGTAAGTGTTGTTTTGAAACCTTTAAGTTAACGATCTCATTTAATGTTGTTAACCCATTGTTTATTATATCTAATGAGATGTTAAATTATTATATTATCATGATATTATGATATATTAATATATCTTAATATGATATATATACATTTAAATGTTGTTACAACGATAATCATTACATATATGTCTCGTTTCGAAATCCTTAAGTTAGTAGTCTTGTTTTTACATATGTAGTTCATTGTTAATATACTTAATTATATGTTTATTTATCATTTATCATGTTTATATATAGTGTAACAATATCTTAAAATGATTCATATGTAATTAGTAAAACGTTGTTATAACGATAATTGTTATATATATATATATATATATATATATATATATATATATATATATATATATATATATATATATATATATATATATATATATATATATATATATATATCGTTTTCAAGTTTCTTAATTCAATAGTCTCATTTTTATGTATATAACTCATTGTTAAAATACCTAATGAGATACTTACTTATCATAATATCATGTTAACTATATATATACATCCATATATATGTCATCATATAGTTTTTACAAGTTTTAGCATTCGTGAATCACCGGTCAACTTGGGTGGTTAATTGTCTATATGAAACCTATTTCAATTAATCAAGTCTTAACAAGTTTGATTGCTTAACATGTTGGAAACACTTAATCATGTAAATATCAATTTCATTTATTATATATAAACATGGAAAAGTTTGGGTCACTACAGTACCTACCCGTTAAATAAATTTCGTCCCGAAATTTTAAGCAGTTGGAGGTGTTGACGTATCTTTTGGAAATAAGTGCGGGTATTTCTTCTTCATGTGATCTTCTCATTCCCAGGTGAACTCGGGTCCTCTACGAGCATTACATCGAACCTTAACAATTGGTACCTTGTTTTGCTTAAGTCTTTTAACCTCACGATCCATTATTTCGACGGGTTCTTCGATGAATTGAAGTTTTTCGTTGATTTGGATTTCGTCTAACGGAATAGTGAGATCTTCTTTAGAAAAACATTTCTTTAAATTCGAGACGTGGAAAGTGTTATGTATAGCCGCGAGTTGTTGAGGTAACTCAAGTCGGTAAGCTACTGGTCCGACACGATCAATAATCTTGAATGGTCCAATATACCTTGGATTTAATTTCCCTCGTTTACTAAATCGAACAACGCCTTTCCAAGGTGCAACTTTAAGCATGACCATCTCTCCAATTTCAAATTCTATATCTTTTCTTTTAATGTCAGCGTAGCTCTTTTGTCGACTTTGGGCGGTTTTCAACCGTTGTTGAATTTGGATGATCTTCTCGGTAGTTTCTTGTATTATCTCCGGATCCGTAATCTGTCTATCCCCCACTTCACTCCAACAAATCAGAGACCTGCACTTTCTACCATAAAGTGCTTCAAACGGTGCCATCTCAATGCTTGAATGGTAGCTGTTGTTGTAGGAAAATTCTGCTAACGGTAAATGTCGATCCCAACTGTTTCCGAAATCAATAACACATGCTCGTAGCATGTCTTCAAGCATTTGTATCGTCCTTTCGCTCTGCCCATCAGTTTGTGGATGATAGGCAGTACTCATGTCTAGACGAGTTCCTAATGCTTGCTGTAATGTCTGCCAGAATCTTGAAATAAATCTGCCATCCCTATCATAGATAATAGAGATTGGTATTCCATGTCTAGAGACGACTTCCTTCAAATACAGTCGTGCTAACTTCTCCATCTTGTCATCTTCTCTTATTGGTAGGAAGTGTGCTGATTTGGTGAGACGATCAACTATTACCCAAATAGTATCAAAACCACTTGTAGTCCTTGGCAATTTAGTGATGAAATCCATGGTAATGTTTTCCCATTTCCATTCCGGGATTTCGGGTTGTTGAAGTAGACCTGATGGTTTCTGATGCTCCGCTTTGACCTTAGAACACGTCAAACATTCTCCTACGTATTTAGCAACATCGGCTTTCATACCCGGCCACCAAAAATGTTTCTTGAGATCCTTGTACATCTTCCCCGTTCTAGGATGTATTGAGTATCTGGTTTTATGAGCTTCTCTAAGTACCATTTCTCTCATATCTCCAAATTTTAGTACCCAAATCCTTTCAGCCCTATACCGGGTTCTATCTTCCCGAATATTAAGATGCTTCTCCGATCCTTTGGGTATTTCATCCTTTAAATTTCCCTCTTTTAAAACTCCTTGTTGCGCCTCCTTTATTTGAGTAGTAAGGTTAGTGTGAATCATTATATTCATAGCTTTTACTCGAATGGGTTCTCTATCCTTTCTGCTCAAGGCGTCAGCTACCACATTTTCCTTCCCCGGGTGGTAACGAATCTCAAAGTTGTAATCATTCAACAATTCAATCCACATGCGCTGCCTCATGTTCAGTTGTTTCTGGTTAAATATGTGTTGAAGACTTTTGTGATCGGTATATATAATACTTTTGACCCCATATAAGTTGTGCCTCCAAGTCTTTAATGCAAAAAACAACCGCGCCTAATTCCAAATCATGCGTCGTATAATTCTGCTCGTGAACCTTCAATTGTCTAGACGCATAAGCAATTACTTTCGTTCATTGCATTAATACACAACCGAGACCTTGATTTGAGGCGTCACAATATATCACAAAATCATCATTCCCTTCAGGTAATGACAATATAGGTGCCGTAGTTAACTTATTCTTTAACAATTGAAACGCTTTCTCTTTTTCATCTTTCCATTCAAATTTCTTCCCTTTATGCGTTAATGCAGTCAAGGGTTTTGCTATTCTGGAAAAATCTTGGATGAACCTTCTGTAGTAACCAGCTAGTCCTAAAAATTGGCGTATATGCTTCGGAGTTTCCCACTTTTCAACGGTTTCAATCTTTGTTGGATCCACCTGAATACCTTCTTTGTTCACTATGTGACCGAGGAATTGAACTTCTTCCAACCAAAATGCACACTTTGAAAATTTAGCGTACAGTTTTTCTTTCATTAACAACTCTAGCACTTTTCTCAAATGTTCTTCGTGCTCTTGGTCATTCTTTGAGTAAATAAGTATGTCATCGATGAAAACAATGACAAACTTGTCAAGGTATGGTCCACACACTCGGTTCATGAGGTCCATGAAGACAGCTGGTGTGTTAGTCAACCCAAACGGCATAACCATAAACTCGTAATGACCATAACGCGTCCTAAAAGCAGTCTTTGGAATATCATCCTCCTTCACCCGCATTTGATGATACCTAGAACGTAAATCAATCTTCGAATAAATCGATGAGCCTTGTAGTTGATCAAATAAATTGTCGATTCTCGGTAGTGGGTAGCGGTTCTTAAAGGTAAGTTTGTTCAACTCTCGGTAGTCGATACAAAACCTAAATGTACCATCCTTCTTCTTGACAAACAAAACAGGAGCTCCCCATGGTGATGTGCTTGGTCTAATGAAACCACGCTCTAAAAGTTCTTGTAAATGACTTTGTAATTCTTTAATTTCGCTGGGTGCGAGTCTGTATGGAGCACGAGCTATTGGTGCAGCTCCTGGTACAAGGTCTATTTGAAATTCAACAGATCGATGTGGGGGTAATCCCAGTAATTCTTTCGAAAATACATCGAGAAATTCTTTTGCGACGAAAATATCACTGATGTTCTTTTCTTCAGGTTTAACTTCCTCGATGTATGCTAGAATGACGTAACAACCTTTTCTTATTAGTTTTTGCGCCTTCATACTACTAATAAGATTTAATTTCGCGTTATTCTTTTCTCCGTACACCATTAAGGGTTTTCCTTTTTCCCGTACAATGCGAATTTCATTTTTGTAACATACAATCTCTGCTCTCACCTTTTTCAACCAGTCCATGCCGATTATCACATCAAAACTTCCTAACTCTACTGGTATCAAATTAATCTTAAATGTTTCACTAACCAGCTTAATTTCTCGATTCCGACATATATTATCTACTGTAATTAATTTACCGTTTGCTAATTCGAGTAAAAATTTATTATCCAAAGGCGTCAATAGGCAACTTAATTTAGCACAAAAATCTCTACTCATATAGCTTCTATCCGCACCCGAATCAAATAAAACATAAGCAGATTTATTGTCAATAAGAAACGTACCCGTAACAAGCTCCGGGTCTTCCTGCGCTTATGCCGCATTAATATTGAAAACTCTTCCGTGGCCTTGCCCATTAGTATTCCCTTGGTTTGGGCAAATTCTAATAATGTGGCCCAGTTTTCCACATTTATAACAAACTACATCGGCATTATTTGTTCTGACGTTATTTGTTTCTTTATTTTTGTTGTTCTTTGGTCCGTAAACCTCACATTTTGCCACGCCATGACCACTTCTGTTACACTTGGTGCAAACTGTTGTGCAAAATGCATTTGGATGGTACCCTGCACACCTGAAGCATGGTTGTTTCTGTTGTTTGTTGTTATTGAGGTTGTTGTTGAGATTGTTATTGTTGTTGAAAGTGTTGTTGTAGTTGTTGTTGTTAGGACGTTTGTTGTAGTTATTGTTAGGATTGCGGTTATTGTTGCGATTATTGTTGCGATTGTTATGATTGTTATTGTGATTATGGTTGTGATTGTTGTTGTTGTTGTATTGGTGACCCTTGTCACTGGTTTCTTCCCACTTTCTCTTGAGTTGTTTCGTGTTGGCTTCTTCGGACGCCTGCTCTTTAATTCTTTCCTCAATCTGATTTATGAGTTTTTGAGCCATTCTACTTGCCTTTTGTATGGAAGTCGGCTCGTGTGAACTCACATCTTCTTGAATCCTTACTGATAACCCTTTTACAAACGCGTCGATCTTCTCTTCTTCATCTTCAAACGCTCCCGGACACAATAGGCACAACTCTGTGAATCATCGTTCATATGTGGTAATGTCGAACCCTTGTGTTCGTAACTCTCTAAGTTCTACTTTGAGCTTATTGACTTCGTTTCTAGGACGGTACTGCTCGTTCATCAATTGCTTGAATGCCGACCACGGTAGTGCGTAAGCAGCATTTTGTCCTATCTGTTCAAGATAGGTGTTCCACCACGTTAACGCAGTACCTGTGAAGGTATGCGTAGCGTACTTTACTTTGTCTTCTTTAGTACACTTACTTATGGCAAACACCGATTCAACCTTTTCGGTCCACCGTTTCAATCCAATTGGTCCTTCGGTTCCATCAAATTCCAAATGTTTGCAGGCAGTGAATTCTTTGTAGGAGCATCCTACACGATTTCTTGTGGAATTAGTTCCACTGCTAGATCCAGAGTTATTGTTATTTTGCATCGCAACCTGTACTGCGGCTATGTTTGCTGCAAGGAAAACACGGAAGTCTTCCTCACTCATGTTCAAATTCTGACGAGTTGCTGGTGCCATTTCCTTCAAAAATAGCCCAAAGAATTAAGTTAATCATATAGAATTTTAAGAGTAGTCAATAATATTTCGTAGCATAGTATGAACTCATTTATAAAAGCTTTTTCTTCATATTAGCATTTTATAGTTTTAATTCGGGTAGTACCTACCCGTTAAGTTCATACTTAATAGCTAATATGCAATTCAACTACTACTATTCTATATGAAAAAACTGATTATAATAAAATTTCGCGTTCAAATTTTATACAATATTTTACAAACTTACAATACCGTTATTATACATATAGGATGAAATATAGCACAAAATAACTTTGCTACTCAGCAGCTATAAAGGTAATTCTAGTTAATACGCAAGTTGTTCAGCAAAATAAATAAAGACACGTAATTCATAAGTCCAGAAACAAGTCATGCATTCTGGTTTTACTAAGACGACTTCCCATCCTTGGTCTTGTGGAAAGTAACCGTTATGACCATTGGCTAGGCAGCATGTTGTAATGTCGTCAAAAGGACGAGGGTTTCGTAATGCCCAGCAGTCCTGTAATAATCTAAAAACCTTGTTTCTCACCCCAACTACTGAATCCGTCACTTGTGTGAATGTTTCATTTAATAGTTGTAACCCGATGTTCTTTTTCTCACTTTGGTGAGAAGCGAACATCACTAACCCGTAAGCATAACATGCTTCTTTATGTTGCATGCTAGAAGCTCTTTCTAATTCACGAAATCCTATGTTGGGATATGTTAAGTCAAAATAGGTTCTTAACCCGTAGCGTAAAATTGCATTTGGGTTCCCCGCATTTAACGCTTTAAAGAAAACACGGCGTAACTTACAGTCTCCCAAATGTGATATACCCCACCTATCAAAGGAAAGCCTTTTATAAACTAAGGCATTTCTGGAAAGTCTTTCAAATGTTTGACAAGTTAATTTTGCCATAACTAAATGTGCTGATGAATTCTGACCGACTCTAGACAAGATTTCCTCAATCATATCCTCTGGTAGGTCTTCTAAAATATTCGGTTGTCTACCCTTAACGTCCATTTTGTGTTTATACTGTAAAATAGACAAGGATTAGATTCGTAAAAGATAATTAACAAACAATACAAGCAATTTTTACATAGAACAAAAAAGTACAAGCACACTACAATATATATAATACACAACATGATTACAACTCCCTAATCTGAATCACTGGTTTCTTCTTCTTCGGACTTGGTTCCCTTTCCTAATTTTCTAGGGATATATGGTGTTCCTCTAATACGATCCGTCGTTTTCCACAATGGTTTAGAAAAACCTGGTGGTTTAGAGGTTCTCGGGTTATTGTTACATTTTAGGAAATACGGACGTTGCCGATACATATAAAGTTCATCGGGGTTGGAATCAGGTCTCTCTATTTTTATACCTTTTCCCTTATTATTTTCTTTTGCTATATTAAATTGGGTCGAGGTAATTTCTATAACATCATCGGAATCCTCATCGGGATCCGATTCATCGGAAAATTGGTAATCTTCCCAATAGTTTGCTTCCTCGGCGGAAACATCATTGACCATTATTGACTTTGGTCCGTTGGTTGAGGATTTTCTTTTATTTAATCGATTTACTGTAGGTATCAATATTTTTTCCTCCGGAACCTCTTCTTCTTCGGATTCTTCCTCTTCCAGTTCCTCCTCTTCCGGTTCCCCTTCTTCCGGTTCCTCCTCTTCAGGTTCCTCTTCTTCCGGTTCTTCTTCTTCCGTTCTTCTTCGAGAATTTGTGAACCTTTCCAAAATATATTTGACTCTTCATTATTATTAGGTGAGTCGATGAGATTTGTACTAGTGGTAGACATCTATCACACAATATCAAACACATTAAGAGGTTAATATATCACATAATATTTACATGTTAATAATATATAGTTTCCAACAAAAGTGTTAAGCAATCATTTTTAAAGAAAATACGGTCGAAGTCCAGACTCACTAATGTATCCTAATAAACTCGATAAGATACACTAATGCAAATTTCTGGTTCTCTAAGACCAACGCTCGGATACCAACTAAAATACAGTTTGGGACAACCACCGTCCCACCCAGTGCCTTTCCAGCTAACCACCTGGTGACCACTGAGTGTACCTCAGATACTGATTTTAGGGCCTGCCTCTCAGCTACTGCCAACCCTCGTAAGGGATCGCAAGGAGTAAGAGCCAATGCTTCGTCACATGTAACACTGTGAGAACCCCCTCTACGATTAACCCGCTAATAAACGGCATTAAACCAGCTCTGGTGCCAACTGAAATGTCCCGTTCATATTGATTATAAACGTTCCATATAAATTGATTTCGTTGCGAGGTTTTGACCTCTATATGAGACGTTTTTCAAAGACTGCATTCGTTTTTAAAACAAACCATAACCTTTATTTTATCGACAAGGTTAAAAAGTCACCACCTAGATTATCCAGAAATGATAATCTAAAATATCACACTTACACACAATCAATACATATTGGTTTACAATATTAATATGTTACAACAAAGTAAATCTCGAATGCATTTTTAAACAATATTATACAAGCATGCTGACACCAAATCTTGTCCATATTTTAGCATGCAACAACGGAAGCTCTTAATAATCACCTGAGAATAAACATGCTTTAAACATCAACAAAAATGTTGGTGAGTTATAGGTTTAACCTATATACTTATCAAATCGTAATAATAGACCACAAGATTTCATATTTCAATACACATCCCATAAATAGAGATAAAAATCATTCATATGGTGAACACCTGGTAACCGACCTTAACAAGATGCATATAGAATATCCCCTATCATTCTGGGACTCCCTTCGGACATGATGAATTCGAAGTACTAAAGCATCCGGTACTTTGGATGGGGCTCGTTGGGCCCAATAGATCTATCTTTAGGATTCGCGTCAATTAGGGTGTCTGTTCCCTAATTCTTAGATTACCAGACTAAAAAGGGGCATATTCGGTTTAATAATCCAGCCATAGAATGTAGTTTTATTTAATTGTGTCTATTTTGTAAAATATTTATAAAACTGCATGTATTCTCATCCTAAAATATTAGATTTTAAAAGTGGGACTATAACTCACTTTCACAGATTTTTACTTCGTCGGGAAGTAAGACTTGGCCACTGGTCGATTCACGAACCTATAAAAAATATGTACATATATATCAAAGTATGTTCAAAATATATTTACAACATTTTTAATACGTTTTGCTGTTTTAAGTTTATTAAGTCAGCTGTCCTCGTTAGTAACCTACAACTAGTTGTCCACAGTTAGATGTACAGAAAATAAAGCAATATATATTATCTCGAATCAATCCACGACCTCGTGTATACAAGCCTCAGACTAGATCACAACTCAAAGTATATATAATATTTTGGAATCAACCTCAACCCTGTATAGCTAACTCCAACATTACTGCATATAGAGTGTCTATGGTTGTTCCGAAATATATATATAGATGGGTCGATATGATATGTCAAAACATTGTATTCGTGTCTATGGTATCCCAAGATTATATAATATATTAGAATACATGTATAATACAATATGAGTTAGCTAGGATATGATTAATATAGATTTGTTACCAATTTTCACGTTGCTAAAACAAGAAAAATTATCCAATCTTGTTTTACCCATAACTTCTTCGTTTTAAATCCGTTTTGAGCAATTAAAGTTGCTATGGTTTCATATTGAACTTAAGTTTATGAATCTAAACATAAAAAGTATAAGTTTATAGTTGGAAATACAGATTACAAGTCATTTTTGTAAAGGTAGTCATTTCAGTCGAAAGAACGACGTCTAGATGACCATTTTGGAAAACATACTTCCACTCTGAGTTTAACCATGATTTTTGGATATAGTTTCATGTTCATAAGAAAAATAATTTTCCCAGAAGAACAACTTTTAAATCAAAGTTTATCATAGTTTTTAATTAACTAACCCAAAACAGCCCGCGGTGTTACTACGACAGCGTATATCCGGTTTTACGGTGTTTTTCGTGTTTTCCGGTTTTAAATCATTAAGTTAGCATATCATATAGATATATAACATATGATTAGTTCATTTTAAAAGTCAAGTTAGTAGGATTAACTTTTGTTTGCGAACAATTTTAGAATTAACTAAACTATGTTCTAGTGATAATAAGTTTAAACCTTTGAATAAGGTAGTTTTATATATATGAATAGAATGATGTTATGAACATCATTACTACCTCTGGTTTTGTGGATAAACCTACTAGAAATGAGAAAAATAGATCTAGCTTCAAAGGATCCTTGGACGGCTTGAAAGTTCTTGAAGTAGAATCATGACACGAAAACAAGTTCAAGTAAGATTATTACTCAAATTAAGATAGTTATAGTTATAGAAATTGAATCAAAGCTTGAATATGAATATTACCTTGATTTAGAAAGATAACCTACTATAAATAACAAAGGTTTCTTGATCTTAGATGATTGCTTGGAATGGATTAGTAAACTTGGAAGTAAACTTGTAAACTTGGAAGTGTTCTTGATGTGTTCTTGAATAATTGTTTTTATGATGATTATAGGTAATAACCAAAGCTTTTATTTGATGATTTTTACGGGAAAAATAGTAACTTAGACGTTCATGGAAGAGTGTGTTTGTTTTGAGAGAGAATTGGGAAGAAAATTGGAAGTGAAATGGAGTAGGTGGTGAGTGGTGAAGGTGAGTGGGGTTAAAAGGAGTTCTTGTTTTTGTTTCCTTGCTCATAAGTCATGCTAGTTGTCTAATTGTTGGTTCCACATTTTTTTTTTTACTATCTAGGGCTGCTAAGATCTGAATTATTATGCGTATATACCAATAGTATATACGTCTAGGAGCTGGATATTGTATGAGTACGAATACGGTTGCATACGAGTAGAATTGTTGATGAAAATGAATGAGAATGCAATTGTAAACATTTTTGTTAAGTAGAAGTACTTTGATATGTGTCTTTAAATCTTTCAAAAGTGTACTAATACATCTAAATACACTACATGTATATACATTTTAACTGATTCGTTAAGTCATCATTAGTCGTTACATGTAAGTGTTGTTTTGAAACCTTTAAGTTAACGATCTCATTTAATGTTGTTAACCCATTGTTTATTATATCTAATGAGATGTTAAATTATTATATTATCATGATATTATGATATATTGATATATCTTAATATGATATATATACATTTAAATGTCGTTACAACGATAATCGTTACATATATGTCTCGTTTCGAAATCCTTAAGTTAGTAGTCTTGTTTTTACATATGTAGTTCATTGTTAATATACTTAATGATATGTTTATTTATCATTTATCATGTTTATATATAGTGTAACAATATCTTAAAATGATTCATATGTAATTAGTAAAACCTTGTTATAACGATAATCGTTATGTATATCGTTTTCAAGTTTCTTAATTCAATATTCTCATTTTTATGTATATAACTCATTGTTAAAATACCTAAATATATACTTACTTATCATAATATCATGTTAACTATATATATATATCCATATATATGTCATCATATAGTTTTTACAAGTTTTAACGTTCGTGAATTACCGGTCAACTTGGGTGGTCAATTGTCTATATGAAACCTATTTCAATTAATCAAGTCTTAACAAGTTTGATTGATTAACATGTTGGAAATACTTAATCATGTAGATATCAATTTCATTTAATATATATAAACATGGAAAAGTTCGGGTCACTACATCACCCATTCGGCCGAATCCATGGGAGGGAGTATACTCCCATTTGTTTTTCATTTTTTGAAAATTACATCTCATTTTATTTTTACACTTTAAACCTAGCATCATATTTTCTCTCCTCTCCCTCTTTCTTTCTCCTTGGCCGTCGCCTACCACACCCAACATCACCATCATCTTTATTCAAACAAGCTTGGATCATCAAATCATTCATATAAACGCGTTCCTCTCTTTGATCTCTACGCAACGATATATCTTGATTCTTGATTAGGGTATTGATGTGGTAGCGTGGGGGTACGTGATAGTACAATATTTTACTACGAAATACGTTACAAATTACACAAGTTTTAATTATTTATTTACAAGTGGGATATACCTAAACCTTGCTACAACACTATAGGCAGTGTACCTAATCGTAGAGTAGTATAGTTTTTAGTAAGTCCGGTTCGTTCCACAGGGAGCGGGCTTATTGCACACTATATTTTTAAACAACTATATTTGTACAAAATATATATAATTATATATAATAATATATAAAAGGGGGTTTACCTTTTAATGACCGGTTTGTCGATTTATATTTTAAGCGAAGCGTATAGTAAATGATGATATTTAAATAACAATAAAATAAATAACAATAATTAAAATGACAATAAATAAAAGTACGAGAAAAAATGAAATAAAATATATTATGCTTAATTAAACTTCCGTAACCATGATGGTTGACGTGTTGATTTTAGTTTTATGCCCATGGGTTAATTGTCCTTTGTCCTGGATTATTTAATATGTCCGTCTGGTTTTTGTCCATAACAGTCCATCGGTCATAAATATAAAATGCGAGTGCCCTCGTCAAATTATCCTTATACCCGAAGTTAAATATTCCAACTAATTGGGGATTTAAACTGTAACAAGATTTTAATACTTTGTTTAATAATTACACCAGGATGTCGACTGAGTGTAACCCAAGGTTTTAATATTTTGTTATCAATTATACCAAGTGTCCTTTGTACATAATTTCACCCCTGTTTTAATTATTCTAGTGGCTATTAATCCATTCCCGTGTCCGGTTAAATGAACGATTATTCGTACATATAAATACCCCGCCCATCGTGTCCGATCGAGTGTATATGGTAATTTATAGGGACGCCCAATTGTAAATCTTTATATTAACATTAACAAACTATCATTTAGTTAAACAAATATAAAGCCCATTAATAGCTCATAGTCTAATTTCCACAAGTGTCGTTCTTTTGTCCAAACCCCAATTATGGTACAAAGTCCAATTACCCAATTTTAGTAATTAGCCCAACATCATGATTACTTCGGCTCGAATAAGCATAATAATAACTTAGTTACGAGACATTAATTTAAAAAGGAGAACATAACTTACATTGAGTATTTATCGCGTAGTGTTACACGGACAGAATTTCGACTTCAAAAACCCGTAAAATAACCTTTACATAACCCGAACTAATCTAATATAACACTAATCTATACTATATATATATATTTATTTATTTATTATCTTATGGAGTATTATTATTATTATTATTATTTTTTACATGCAGAACTCGAGAGCTTTTATAGCCAGAACTGAAATTCACTGCTCCGCGAGTCGCGGCCATTTTGGCCTTCCAGCTCCGCAAGTCGCGGAGGTTCCTAAACCAGCCCACAAGTTCAAGATCCAAGGCTGCCGACGGTTTTTATTTAAATATATATAATATATAAATAATTTTTATAATTATTTATATATTATATTATATTTATATACATAGTAGACTCGTAATTTTTTTTTCCGTTGCGTCGAGCGTTGAGAGTTGGTTCATGTCCCGGTTCCGGATTTTCGAACGTCCTTGCGTACGCTGAGATATTTTGTACTTTGCGTTTCGTAACTTGTACTCTTGTCATTTTTAGACGTTCCTTATCAATAAATTGAACCTTTTTAATTGTATCTTGTACTTTTAAGCTTTTTGGACCTTTGCGTCTTCAATTCGTTGTTTTCGCCTTTTGTCTTCGCACTTATTTAATATAAACGAATATTACATGAAAATGGAACAATTGCAACTGAAATCTTTACATATCGGAGGGATATTGATACTAAATATATGTTCATTTGGAGCACTATCAAATATCCCCACACTTGAACGTTGCTTGTCCTCAAGCAATACAGTCTTGAAATAAAACACACTAGAATCACTTCTTTATTCTTCACACTTTGTACATCAGTGATTTTGATACGGCGGTATAAACAATGATAGTAGCATTTGTGGTTTACAGTCCCACATGACTATGAAAATTTAGATCCGTTAGGAAATTTGATCTTTATGAAAACATTTGATCTTTTGAAAATTCATGCTAGATTTTACCCTAGACAGGTTTTCCGGAATAACCCTTCACCGGTGTTTGCAAAATATTTTTGTGGGTTGGTGGGTTTCAGATTTGAAAATTTTAGCTCAAAACTTATGGTTTTGTGTCACCCACTTGCTAACGTTGTATTAGGAAAGCAGCACGTCCAGTTTACTTGTCCCGTATATTACCTTTCGGTAAACTACCGTCCGGTTGTAAAGGAAAGCGATGAACAAGCAACTGTTAAGGCAATGTCCCGTGACATGCTTTTGATTATGGTCTTTAACGTGTCGGATGCAATACTATCCTTTGTAGGAGCAATAGTAAAGATCACCCTATAGTTTTTCGGTCTTGGCACAAGGTCCTGTCTTCGACCAATATGCAACCACCGTTCTTACGGTTGACACCCGATTTGGTTCAGGTGACCTAATGAATTCTAGGTGAATTCCTAGGATTTTACGTTCAATGAACGCATTGAAAATGGGTTTTCAGAAAACAAATCGGTTTTATTTTTGATCAAAATATTTTCTCGTTCAAGCTCGAGTTTAGATATCATCGAATTCCATGAGTTGTAATTCTCAATCTTTAAAGTCAATCTCAAGGATTGAGTAATATCAGGCTTAAAAGCTGATTTTTAATCTTTAAGGAGATTATCCTTTCTGGGGGTCTGATTCATTAGTCTTATCAAGCTAATTTGCACGGCGCCCTCCCCATTTTACGAGATAAATCCTTCTCATGGTTAGGATAAATCTGACCACTTGGCGACCCTGTTTGATGCTGAGGTCCGTGGATTTCCTGCTGATTTTAGAGATGACTTTTCTAGATTTTTCGTCAACCTACAGCTGGTCTGGACGACAACTTCATGACCTAAATCAAGAAGATCGTGTCTTTTTCGGAAGACTTTACTTCCTTTAAATGATGGAATTGATTCATCGTGTAGATCCATCTTTCATTACAGTAAATCGGGTAAAACAGTTAATTTAGTCCAAAACAAAAGCACCTGCAATAAACTTACAGAAACATGTGATAGATAGTTTTTAATTGAATAACTTGGCACATTCTCCCCACACTTAGTTTCTTTCTTTGCCTTTTTATTCTCCTTTATTCCATTTTAAATGAATTCAATCGTTTTAGGGTGTTTCTCAATTTATGTCCTTTCCGAGGTAACGATAATTTCGGTATTAACACCTAGTTTTCATCGTTTATAAATATGTATAAACATGATTTTGACTTCATTTAGTTGAAATTTTTTCAAATTTTCACAAAATTTGGCAAATAAAACCAAGTGTAAACCCGAGAGAATTTATAACCCTTCCCCACACTTAAGATCATGCAATGCCCTCATTTGCATGAAATCAGACTATAATTATAAATTCATGAGGGTGATTAGTGTAGAAAGTAGTTAAAGATACCATAAAATTGCAGGATGATAGATGGTGCACCTCATCGTTCATTCCTTCTTGTTTTATCACACATTTTTTTTTTTCAAAAACGGTTGCTTTTCTGAACTGTTTGATAATTTTGAAAATGCGTCTTTTACCCTAATTTATTATGCATGTTTATTAACGAGTTATGCACTAACCCGAACCCCTAATTTAACGTTAAGTGGGGTTAGACTTCCCCACACTTAGCTGACGACATGTGAAGTCGGTAGAATAAGTTCCATGAATTAGAGTAGTGAGCCAATTATTTACATCTCGGGTGGTGTATAATATATCAATGGGTTTAAAGTTTAGACCCACCCGATCGTCACTACTTAATTCTTTTTTAAGTGTAGCTTTTAGTAAATGGATATGTCTCTTTTCTGGTTCTTGGTCAAATGGATCGATATACACCGACATACTTATATATATAGGGTGGACAATTCCTAACATTTCCTTCCGTTTATTCTCGACGTCAAAGTTTTCACCTCTATTACCCAATTGGGTGAAATTCGAGGTGTCATTATCTATTACAGCTCGTAGTTCATTTCCGGTAGATGACTCGTCTATTGAGAATATTGGGTTGGAAGGTTGTGAGATGGTAAAATTCGAGATCGAAGCAAATTCTTCTTCTTTAACGGTCCTTATTGGTCCCACCACTTTGGTCTCGGGGGTAAAATTTTCAACGTTATTGTTTTTCCAAGAGTACCAATTTGTCACCCTTACTTCTTTTTCATCTATTGATGGATCAATGATTTCGTCGGTAGAGGCTAATGTGTCGATATGTTGTGAAATTGGTAAGACTGAATAAAAAGTATCATCGGGATAATTGGTGATTTCGGAGCTCTCGAATTCATCAAAATTCGATGATATGAGATTTTCTTGCACACGACTCCTCAGATCAACAGGTGTGTAGTCTGATAGAGTTTCAGCTTGCCGGTTTACAAACTCTCTCATTTGTTCATTTTGAGCATTGAGTTCTTCGAGTTTGATTTTCATATTGTCTAATAAATTTTCAGACACGTAATTTTCCTCGTCTACTGGTTGTTGAGTTTGGATATATTCTTGGGAATAATCCCAATTTGAATTGTATTCTTCATAATCATTCCATTCAGGTTCTGTGGGTGCGTAATTTTTCATAGGAACGTAATAATAACATTCCCATGTTGAGTGATAATCTCCACAGATTTCACAACCAGTTATTGTTTCGTCATTCGTGATCCAAGATTGACCGAACGAATTGTCATCAACACTCGTTTGAGAGTATTGATTTAATTGATTTTGGATATCAAAAAGAGTTTCCATAGCCTTGTTTTCAAAATTTTCCATTTTATTGCGATGGCCAAATTTTAGCTACAATGTGGTGCATTTACTAATTATCCTATTAGTTATAAAAATAGAAAAACTTATATAAGTTGTCCAATTAATAGACTTTTCTGCTTTTGCCCACGTTTCGAATAGCCAAAAGATGCAGCAGGGAGCCAGAACCCTTTAAATCGGAAGCTCACAACTCAGCCACTAACAAATCCAACTATTACTACGAAGCAGAAAATTGTCAACGTCCATTAATTTAACCACTTAAATAATTTTTCTTTCTGTTTGAGATATTAGATAAGAAATAGAGAAAATTTCTAAGTCCTAAAAACTAAAGCGTCGAGAAATAAGAAAGAAAAAGAATGCGCGTCGAAAAACGTCGAAAAAAAAAAAAAAAAATAGCGCGTCGTAACTTAAAAAGGAATTAAAAACTAAGAAATAAAAGTTGCGTCTAAAAATATTAAAGCTTAAAAGAAAAACTATATCCTAAATGGTAATAACTTAAAAAGGTACTAAAATATAAAAACGGCGTCGCAAAATTCTAAAGCACCTAAATCTTAGTCTAAAGAAAAAGCACTTAAGGGATTTTACGGCAAAGCCTAAAAATCTAGAAGTAAAAATAACTATGGCAAAAACTAAGTTTAAAACTAAATATGAGCTAAAAATACAAATATTACGCTAAAACGATTAAAAAGGGACAAAATATAAAAATATACAAAAAGTTGTAAAAAGTACAATTTTTATAAAAATATTATTTTTATATTATTTATTTATTAAAACTACTAATTTTACAAATTAATTAAACTAATTTAACTAAAATATATAAATTAAATAAAAAGTAAAAGTAATTATAATAATAATAATTAGTTAGGGTTATAATAATAATAATTAATAATTATCCGTAATTAATGCTGAATTAGGGTTCTGTGTACCCGTGTCAGAGTGTCTCCGCGAGTCGCGGTAATCGATGCAGCAAACCCCGCGAGTCGCGGGGTTCCAAAATTCAACTCTGGTACAGTTTTTAATTCGACGTGTTTTTTTTTTTTTTTTTTTCTGTTTTAAAATCTAAATATTTATATAATAAAAACTTATATAAAAATAGAACTACTTTATAATTTTATAAATAAAAATCGTAAAACTAGATTTATATATATATTTTATTTTATTTTTTTTTTCGGTTTTTTTTTTATATTTTTATTTTTAAATTTGATATTGTTTTTCTAAAAATATATTTATACAAATATATATTAAAAATATAGCGTTTCGCCAAGTTCCCCGGCAGCGGCGCCAAAAACTTGATGTGGTAGCGTGGGGGTACGTGATAGTACAATATTTTACTACGAAATACGTTACAAATTACACAAGTTTTAATTATTTATTTACAAGTGGGATATACCTAAACCTTGCTACAACACTATAGGCAGTGTACCTAATCGTAGAGTAGTATAGTTTTTAGTAAGTCCGGTTCGTTCCACAGGGAGCGGGCTTATTGCACACTATATTTTTAAACAACTATATTTGTACAAAATATATATAATTATATATAATAATATATAAAAGGGGGTTTACCTTTTAATGACCGGTTTGTCGATTTATATTTTAAGCGAAGCGTATAGTAAATGATGATATTTAAATAACAATAAAATAAATAACAATAATTAAAATGACAATAAATAAAAGTACGAGAAAAAATGAAATAAAATATATTATGCTTAATTAAACTTCCGTAACCATGATGGTTGACGTGTTGATTTTAGTTTTATGCCCATGGGTTAATTGTCCTTTGTCCTGGATTATTTAATATGTCCGTCTGGTTTTTGTCCATAACAGTCCATCGGTCATAAATATAAAATGCGAGTGCCCTCGTCAAATTATCCTTATACCCGAAGTTAAATATTCCAACTAATTGGGGATTTAAACTGTAACAAGATTTTAATACTTTGTTTAATAATTACACCAGGATGTCGACTGAGTGTAACCCAAGGTTTTAATATTTTGTTATCAATTATACCAAGTGTCCTTTGTACATAATTTCACCCCTGTTTTAATTATTCTAGTGGCTATTAATCCATTCCCGTGTCCGGTTAAATGAACGATTATTCGTACATATAAATACCCCGCCCATCGTGTCCGATCTAGTGTATATGGTAATTTATAGGGACGCCCAATTGTAAATCTTTATATTAACATTAACAAACTATCATTTAGTTAAACAAATATAAAGCCCATTAATAGCTCATAGTCTAATTTCCACAAGTGTCGTTCTTTTGTCCAAACCCCAATTATGGTACAAAGTCCAATTACCCAATTTTAGTAATTAGCCCAACATCATGATTACTTCGGCTCGAATAAGCATAATAATAACTT